>NW_016910444.1:14233-16243 GCF_001483705.2 Eufriesea mexicana
GTTATGTTGAGCTTGGCTACAATAGGTTAGGCTATGTTAGTTCCTGTTAGGTATAGATGTCTTTCAATTTGCTGCTGTACACTGCGATGCGATGGACTTCTGCACCCGTGCCTCCTCTAACAAGTTCTGCTTGGTTCTGTGTATGACAGCAATAGTGGCCGCATCATGTTAGAATTAGTTAGAATGCATTTGTTTAGGTCAGGTTAGGCTATGTTTGGATAGAGAAGCTTTTACTTTTGTGCTATGCACTGCAATTCGATGGATTTCTGCGCTCTGCTATGCTCTAGTATATGCTGCTTGTCTCTATGGAGGGCAGCAATAGTCGTCCCGGCACGTAAGTTTGAGATTGATTATGCTTGATTTTATCACGTTTGGTTAGGTTAGAATAGAATAGCATTGACTTTGTTGCTATACACTGCCGCTAGGTTGATTTCAGCGAACTACGTTGCTCAAATATGCTCTGCTTGTCCCTGTGGTGTCCAGCAATAGCGGTCGTGGCACGTTTGGTTCAGTCAGGTTACGTGCGGTTAGGCTATGTTTGGTTAGGAATGGTTATGGTAGCTTCCACTTTCGTGGTATACCCTGTTAGTCGGTGCATTGCTGCCCTCCACTGTGCTCCGCCCTAGTCTGCTGGGCCCTGGTGGCACTTGCAATATAGGTCAAGGGACGCTACGTTGAGTTTGGCTACGATAGGTTAGGCTATGTTAGTTCGTGCTAGGTTTGGGTATCAATCAATTTTGTGCTGTACACTGCGATCCGATGTATTTCTGTACACCACGCTCCTCTAGTAGGTTCTGCTTATCTCTGTGGATGACTGCAATAGTGGTGGCGGCGCGTTAGGTTGAGCTTGGTTACGCTTGGCAGTTTTAGGCAATGCTGGGTTAGGCTGGGTTAGCTACGACTTTTGCGCTACGCACTGTGATCCTATGGGCCTGAGCGCCCTATTGTGCGCTATCGCACCCTTCTTGTCTCCGGGACGCCAGTAGTAGCGGTCGCGGCACGTTAGGCTGCGTTACGTTACGTTTGGTTTGGTAAGGTTTGGCTACGTTGAGATGGGATAGAGGCGACCTTTCTCTATGCACATCTATGCGGTGAATTCTTGCTCCCTACTGCGTTCTAATATACTCTGCTTCGATATGGGGAGGACAGCAATAGTGGTTTCGGCTCGCTACTTTTTATTATGTTACGCTCGATTTTGTTAAGATTGGACACGTTTGGTTTGGATAGCTTTAACTTTGGTGCTATGCGCTTCCTTTCGTTGCATTTCTGCGCTCTACTGTACTCTAACATGCTCTGCTTGCCCTTGGGGAGGACAGGAATAGTGGTATCGGCACGATAATTTTAGTTAGGTTATGTTCGTTTATGTTATGATTGGTTAAGTTATGAAAGGATAGATTTAACTTATGTGCGATGCAATGCTATTTCTTGGATTTCTAATGTCTACTATGCTCTAATATGTTCTACTCGCCTCTGTGGAGGCCAGCAATAATGTTCGTAGCACGCTTGGTTGAGGTATGTAACGTTTGGCTTGGCTAGGTTAGGATATGCTTGGTTAGGATTGCTTCGACTTTTGTGCTATACACTGCTATTCGGTCGATATCAGCGCTCTGCATTGCTCTGCTATCATCTGCTTGTCTCTGGGGACGCCAGCAGTAGTTATCGCGGCATGTTTTTCTGGGCTATGTTACGTTTGGTTAAGTTAGGTGATGTTAAGTTTGGTCAGCATATCCCCGACTTTTGGGCTATACACCGCCGTCTATCTCTACGCTCTTCTGTGCTCTCATACCATCCGCGTGGCTCTGGGGCGACCAGCAACTGTGGTCTCGGCAGGTTAGGTTGAGCTACGTTACTGTTGGCTAGGTTTGGGTAGTCTGGGATGGGTTAGAATAGCTTTGACTAATCTGCTCCTCTAATATGTTCTGCTTGACGACGTGGAGGCCAGCAATGGTGGACCCGGCTCGTCAGGCTTTGTTACCCTACGTTTGGGTAGGTTAAGGTAGGTCAGGTGTG
>NW_016910445.1:0-11708 GCF_001483705.2 Eufriesea mexicana
CGTTTGGTTGAGTTTGGTTACTTTTGGTTGTGATATGATTGGTTAGAATAGGATAGGGTACTATGACTTTTCTGCTACAAACCGCTTTACGGGGGATTTCTCCGCTCCACTGTGCTCTATCATGCTCAGCTTTGCCCTGGAGCGGCCAGAAATAGTGGTCGCAGCATGTTGGGTTGAGCTAGGTCACGTTTGGTTAGTTTATGTTAGCATAGGTAAAGTTTTCATGGCTTTGACTTTTCTGCGATACACAGCGATTATATGGTCTCCTGCGCTGTATTGTGCGCTAAAACGCCATCCCTTTGTCTGGGTATGCCAGGAATATAGGTCGCGGCAGGTTCGGTTGAGTTATGATACCGTCGGATTGGCTAGGTTTGGTTAGGTTTGTCTGGGATAGCTTTGACCTTTGTCCCATAAACTGCTATTTTGACCATTTCAGCGTCCTACGTTGTTCTCCTATACTCTACTTGGAACGCGTGATGCCAGTAATAGCGGTCTCGGCACGTTAGTTCGTGTTACGCTACGTTCAGTTACGTTAAGTTAGTCTGGGGTAGATGAGGATATCTTTAGCTGACGTGGCATACAGTGTTGGGCAGTGGATTTCTGAGTTCCACTGTGCTTTAGCATATTCTGCTGGCTCTGTGGAGGTAAGTAATAATGGTCTCGGCACGTTGGGTTGAGGTAGGATACGTTTGGTTATATTATGTTAACACGGTTTAGGTCTGGTTAGCTTTGACTTTTCAGCTGCACACGGCGATTGTATGGATTTCCGCTCTCTACTCCACTCTAATATGCTCTTCTGGGCTCTGAGATGGCCAGCAATAGTGGTGGCGGCAAGCTAAGCAGGGTTTTGTTACGTGTGGCGATGTTGCGATTGGTTTGGTTAGGACAGGGTTGCCATGAATTTTGCGCTACACACTACTGTTCGGTGGATGTCGCCGCTCTGCTGTGCTCTAATATGCCCTGCTTTGCTCTGGGGATACCAGAAATTGTGGCTGCGGCACGTTATGTTGAGTCTGGCTACGTTGGGATATGACACGCTAGCATGGGTTAGGTTTGGATAGCTTTCACCTTTCTGCTATACACTGCTATTCTATTGACGTCGGCACCCACTCTCTAATATGTGCCGCTTGGAGATGGGGAGGTCGGCAATAGTGGTCTAGGCACGATAGGTTGTGTTCAGTTACGTATGGTTTTGTTAAGTTTGGCTAGGTTGAAATAGGGTAACTTAGATTTCTGTGCTATGCACTGCTATTCGGTTGATTCCTGCGCTCCTCGTCGGTCTACTATAATCTACCCGGCACTGGGGAGGCCAGCAATGGCTGACGTGGCACGAAAGTTTGAGTTAGGTTAGGTAAGGTTCGGTTAGGATGACTTTGACTTTTGTGGTGAACACCGATATTCGGTGAACTTCTGCGCTTTACCGTGCTCTAATATGTTCTGCTTGGCTCCGGGGAGGCCAGAAGTATAGGTCTCGGCTCGATAGGTTTGGATACCCTGCGTACGTTTGTTAGCTTTGGTCTGGTTCGGTTAAGATATCCGTGACTATTATTGTATACGATGCTATTCGGTGGTTACCTGCGCCCTCCGTTGCTCCCCAGTATTCAACTCGACTCTGGGGCGGCCAGCAATGGCGGTCGTGGCACGATAGCTTTGGTCAGTTAACGCTTGGTTAGGTTACGTTAGGTGAGGATTGGTTAGGCGGGGTTTGGTTAGGTGAGGTTTGGTTAGGTTGTCTTTGACTTCTATGCTATACACTGCCACTCTGCGCATACCTGAGCTCTACGGAGCTCTAGTATATCCCGCTTGGGTACGTGGTGGCCAGCTGTAGTGGCCTCAGCACGTTAGTCTGAGTTACGTTGCATATGGCAATGTAACGTTTGGTTAGGTTATGAGAGGATAGCTTTGACTCTTGTGCTATACACTGCTATTCGGTTGATGCCTGTGCACAACATTGCACCTCTATACTCTACTCGTCTGCGGGGAGGCCAGCAATGGCAGTCGTGGGTCGATAGGATGAGTTAGGTTACGCTTGGTTATGTAAGGTTAGGTAGGTTTGGCTGGGATGCATTCTGCTTTTGAGCTATACATTGCTATTCGGTGGATTTCCGTCCTCTACTGTGCAGTAATGTGTTCTGCGGGGCTCTGTCGATGCCAGCAATAGAGGTCTCTGCTCGTTAAGTATAGTTATTCTACGTTTGGTTAGGTTGGGTTATGCATGGCTTGGCTAGGATGGCTTTGACTTTTGTGCTACATAATGATGTTAGATGGAAACCTGCGATTTATTGGGATCTAATGTATTCTGTTTGGAGATATGGTGGCCAGAAGTAGTGGCCGCGGCACGTTAAGCTGCGTTCGGTTGTGTATGGTTATGATAAGTTTTGTTATGTTAGGAGAGGGTGTCTTTGTCTTTTGTGCTATACACTTCTGACCGGTGGATTTCTGCCCACCAAATTGCTCTACTATACCCTGCTCGTCCCCCGAGAGGTCAGGAATCGTGGTGTAGGCGCGTTATGCTGTGATATCATCGTTTGGCTTTCTTTCGTTTTGTAAGGGTAGGATTGCAAAACTGTGACTTTTGCACTGTACACTGCTATTCGGAGAATTTCTACGCTCTACATAGCTCTGCTACACTCTACTCGACTCTGGGGAGGACATTGATAGTGTTTTTCTAGGTTACGTTCGCATGGGTTAGGTGCGGATGACTTAGACCTTTCTGCTATACACTGCCATACTATTGACTACTGCACTCCACTCTCCTCTAATATGTTCCGCTTGGCGATGGGGAAGCCAGCAGTAGTGGTCTCGGCACGTTAGGTTGGGTTAGGTTACGTTCGGATAGGTTATAATTGGTTAGACTAGGAGAGGGTAGCTTTGACCTTTGTGCTATGCACCGCCATTTGGCGGATTCCTGCACTCTAGTGCGCTCTAATATGATCAGCCCGGCTCTGGGGAAGAAAGCAGTAGTGGTATCAGCGAGTTTTGTTGTGTTATGCTACGTAGCGTTAGGTTGGGATAGCCGAGGTTGTGGTAGTGTATTTTTGTCATTTGTGCTTTAGACTGTAGTGCGGCGCATTTCTGCGCTGTACTGTGCCCAGCTGTATTCTGTTTGAATGTGTGGGGGCGAGCAATCGTGATCTCGGCGCCTTCGGTTGAGTTACACAACGTTTGTGTAGGTCAGGTTAGGTCAGGTTAGGTCATGGTATGTTCTACTTTTGTGCTTTGCACTGCAGTGCGGTGGAGAAACGTCGCTCTAGTACGTTCTGCTTGGCGATGTACTGGACAGCAATACTTGTCTCGACACGTTAGGGTGTGTTATGCTTCGTTTGTTTCTTTTACGTTTGGTGAGGTTAGGATGGGATAGATTAGACTTTTGTGCTATACACAGCTGTCCGCGGCATACTGCGCTTTATTGTGCTCTAATATTCTCTGCTTCGATCTTGAGAGGACAGCAATACTGGTCTCGTCATGTTATGTCGCGATAGGCTACGATTGGGTACGTTACGTCTGGCTAGGTTAGGACAGGCTACTTTGACTTTTGTGCTGTACAATGCTATTCGTTGTATTACTGCACTGTAATGTGCTCTAATACGATTTTCTTGGCTACGCGGAGACCGCCAATAGCGGACACGGCACGTTATGTTGGGTTTGACTATGTTCGACTAGCTTCGGTTGGGTGATGTTTGGTTAGGATATCTATAACGTCTTTGCTACACACCGCCATGCGGTGGATCTCTGCATTCTACTGTACGCAAATATGTGCTGGCTCTGTGGAATCCAGCAATATTTGTCCCATCACGTTATGTTGAGTTACACTACGTTTAGACAGGTTAGGATATGACAGGTTGGGACAGGTTATCTTCCACTTTTGTGCTTTGCACGGCAATAAGGTGGATTTCCGCTCTCTCCGCAGTATATTCTGCTTGGATCTGTGGGGACCAGAAATAGTGGTCGCGGGGCGTTACGTTGAATTAGGTTACTTTTGGTTCTGTTACGATTGGCTATGTTAGGATAGGACGAATTGCACCTTTGTGTTATACAGTGCAATGCGGCGGATCTCTGGGCGCAACTGTGCTCTAGCATATTCTCGGCAGGCCATCAATTGTCTTCTCGGCGCAATGGGTTTAGTAAAGTCACGTATGCTTATGCTACGTTTGGCTGGTTTATGACACGGTAACATTGACTCTTGTGCTATACACTGCTTTTCGGGGGATATCTGCGCTCTGCAGTATTCTAATATATTTTGCTAGGCTCTGAAGCGGCCAGCCACAGTGGTCTCTGCGCGTTATGTTCAGATACGTTACGTACGCTTATGTCAAGTTTGGTTAAGTTAGGATACGGTAGCCTTGACTTTTGCGCTGTGCACTGCTATTCGGTGGATTTCTGCTCCCTAGTGTGAACTAATATGTTCTGCTTGTCTATGGGAATGCCAGCAATATTGGTCTCGTCACGCCATGTTAAGTCACACTACCTTCGGGTAGGTTAGGTTAGGGTATCTTCTACTTTCGTGCTTTGCACTACAATGCGGCGCACTTCTGCTGTCTACAGTCCTCTAGTATCTTCTGCTCTGCGTTGGCGAGGCCATCAATAGTGGTCTCGACACACTAGGGTTTGTTATGCTACGTTCTGTTCTGGTACGTTTGGTGAGGTCAGGACAGTATAGCATAGAATTTTGTGCTTTACACCACGTTACGCGGGTATCTGCGCTCTACTGTGACCTAATTCCTGCTTGGCTCTGGTGTGGCCAGCAATGGTGGTCTCGGCACGCAAGGTTGAGTTATGTCACGTTCGGTTATGTTTGGCTAGGTTAAGCTCGGTCAGGTTATCATAGACCTTCGTGCTATACACTGGTACTCGGAGGATTTCTGCGCTCGACTGTGCTCTACTGCATTCTGCTCGGCCCTGCGTAGGCCAGTATCAGTGTTCGCGGCACGTTATATCGGGTTAGGCTACGTTAGGTAGGGTTGCGATAGCTTTGGTTAGGCAGGGATGGCTACTACATTTGTTCTACCCACTGCGATTCTATGGATTTCTGCGCTCTAGTGCCATCTGATATCTTTCGCTCGGCTCTGGGAAGTCAGCAAAAGGGTCCTCGACACGGTAGTGTGAGTTAGGTTATGTTCGATTATGTTATGTTTGGTTAGGTTATGACACAGTGGCTTTGACTTTTCTGCTATACATTGCTATACGGTGGATTTCTGCCTTCTACTGTGCCCTAATATGATCTGCTTGGCCCTGCGGAGCCCAGCATCATTCGCCTCAATACGATACGTTTAGCTACACTACTTTTGGACAGGGAGGATATGTTAGGTTAGGTTACGGCATCTTCCACTTTTGTGCTTTGCACTGCAATGCGGTCGATATCTGCTCTCAACTGTGCTCTAGTATACTTTGCTTGGCTCTGGGGAGGACAGTAATAGGTGTCGCGGGATATTATGTTGGGTTAGGTTACGTATGCTTATTTTGCGTTTGTTGAGGTTAGGATAAGGTAGCCTTGACTTTTTTGCCATACACAGCACTTCGATGGACATCTGCTTTCTACTGTGCTTTAACATCTTCTGCTTGGCTCTGAGGAGGCCTGCAATATTGGTCTAGTCACGTTATGTTGTGTTGCACTACGTTTGGGTAAGGTCAGGTTAGGTGAGCTTAGGTCAGGGTATGCAAGACTTTTGCGGCATACACTGCAATGCAGTGGACTTCTGCGCTCTTCTGTGCCGTAGTGTGTTCTGCTTGGCTCAGGGGAGGTCAGTAATAGTGGCCTCTACACGTTAGTGTGTGCTATGCTACGTTCGGTTGTTACGTTTGGTGAGGTTAGGACAGTATAGCTTTGGCTTTTGTGCTATACACTGCTGTCAGCGGCTTTCTGCGCTCTACTGCGCTCTACTGCGCACTAATATTTTCTGCTTGTCGCTGTGGAGGGGTCAGCATTAGTGGTCTCGGCACGTAAGGCTGGGATATGTTGCGTTTGCTTATGTTAGTTTCGGTTAAGCTCGGTCAGGTTATCTTCGACTTTCGTGCCATGCCATGCTATTCGCACGACTTCTGCGCTGGACTCTGCCCTTGTATATTCTGCTTGGCCCGGTGTAGGCCAGCAATAGAGGTCGTGGCACGTTAGGCTGTGCTATGTTAGGTTTGGTTATGTTAGGTTTGAATATATAAGGGAATGGTAGCAACGACTTTTGAGCTATACACTGCTATTCGGTGCATTTCTGCAACATTGTGTGCTCTTGTTTGTTCTGTTTGCCTCTGGGGAGGGCAGCGATCGTGATGTCAGCACATTATGTTGAGATGCGCGACGATAAGTTAGGTTACGTTATGTCAGGCAAGGTTTGGATATCTTTGACTTTATGACCATACACTGCATCGCGGTGTATTTCTGCGCTTTACTGTGCTCTAGTATACTCTGCTTGTCTCTGTTGAGGCCAGCAACAGTTGCCTCGTCATGTTAGGTTGGGTTATGTTACGCACAGATATGTTACGTTTGGCGAGGTTAGGATACGCTACGTTGACTTTTGTGCTGTACACTGCTGTTCGTTGGATCCTTGTGCTCTAGTTTGCTCTAGTATGCCTTGCTTGGCTCCGCGGAGGCCATCAATAGCGGTCGCATCACGTTATGTTGAGTTTGGCTACGTTTGGTTATGTTAAGGTTGGATATATTAGGATAGGGTAGCTTTGACTTTTGTGCTGTACAATGGTATTAGGTGGGATTCGGCCCCCTAGTGTGCTTTAGTATGTTCTGCTTGGCTCTGTGGGGCGCGGCGATTGTGATCTCGGAACATTACGTTTTGTTGAGCCACGTTTGGTTGGGTTATATTGTCTTGGGTAGAGTTTGTGTAGCTATCACTTTGCGCTATACACCGCGAGCCTATGGTTTCGGCGTTCCACTATCCTCTAATATTCTCTGCTCTACTCTGGGGATGCCAGCTATAGTGGTCGCGGGGGGTTAGATTCAGCTATGTTACGTTTGGTTACGTTAAGATTGTATATATCAGAATAGGATTGCTTTGACTTTTGCGTTAAACAAAGCTGTTCGGTGGATTTCTGGGCTCTAATGTGCTCTAATATGCTCTGCTTCGCTCTGGAGAAGCCAGAAATATTTATCTCGTCGGGATATGTCGAGTTACACTACGTTTTGATAGGTTCGGTTCGGACATGTTAGGTCGGTGTATGTTTGACTTTTGCTCTGTACACAAAAGTGCGGTCGACTTCTGCGCTCTGTTGCGCTCTTGCATATTCTGCTTGTCACTGCGGGGGGGGGGGGGATATTGGTCTCGGCATGTTAGGCTGAGATATGCTACTTTCGGTTGTGTTACGTTTGATGGGGTTTGGACAGTGCAGTTTAGACTTTTGTGGTGTACACCGCTATCCACGTGTTTCCGCGCTCTACTGTGTTCTAGTATCCCCTGCTTGGCTCTGGGGAGCCGAGCACTAGTGGTCTCGGCGCGGCGGGTTTAGTAACGTTACGTATGCTCATGTTACGCTTGACAATGTTAGGACACGGTAACCTTGACTTTTGCGCTATACACTACTACTCGGCGGATTTCTGCTTTCTAATGTTCTCTAATATGTTCTGCATGGCCGTGTGGAGGACAGCCATATTGGGCAAGTTGCGTTATGTTGAGTTACACTACGTTTGGATGGATTAGGTTGGGCCGGGTTTGGTCAGGATTCGTTTGACCTTTGCGCTATGCACAGATATTCGTTGGAATTCTACGCCCGATTGTGCTTTACTATATTCAGCTTAGTCCTGGGTAGGCCAGCAATAGTGGTCGCGGTGCGTTAGGTTGTGTCATGTTACATCTTGCTGTGTTAAGATTGTATATATAAGCAGAGGATTGCCTTGACTTATACGCTATGCACTGCTATTCGGTGGATTTCTGCCACCTCTTGTGCTCTAGCATGTTCTGTTTGTCTCTGTGGAGGAAAGCAATAGTGTTCTATGCACTTTATGTTGAGATGTGCTGCAATTGGTTAGGTTAGGTTAGTTCAGGTATGGTTTGGATACCCTTGACTTTATGGCCATACACTGCCATGCGGTGGATTTTTGCGCTCTACTGTACTCTAGTTTACACTGCTTGGCTCTGGGGAGGCCAGCAGTAGATTTCGCGGCATGTTAGGTTGAGCTACGTTACGGCTCCTTGTGCCACGTTAGGAAGGTTTGGTAAGGATTTCTTTGAGCTTTGTGGTATACACTGCTATTCGGTGCATTCCCGCACTGTACATTGCTCTACTATACTCCGCTCGACTCTGGTGAGGCGAGAAGTAGTGCCCGCGGCACGTTAGTTTGGGCTATGTTATGGTTGGTTAGGCTATGCTTGGAAATGTTTGTCTAGGATGGCCCCGACTTTCGTGCTATAGAGTGTTATTCGGTGATTTCTGTGACCTACTGAGCTCGACAGCATTCTGCTTGGCTCTGTGCAGGATAGGAGCAGTGGTCGCGGCACGTTACTTTGAGCTACGCTAAGTTTGATAAGGTTAGGTTAAGTCTGGTTAGGTTAGGATATCCACGACCTCTGTGCTGTTGACTGCAATGCGGTGGATTCATGAGATCGACTGTGCTATAGCACATTCTGGTTGCCTCTGTGGAGGCCAGAAGTAGTGGTATCGTCGTGTCCGTCTTATTTAGGTTACATTTATACATGTTAAGATTGGATAGCATAGGATAGGTTACTTTGACTTCTGTGCTATGCACTACTTTTTGTTGGATTTCTTCACTCCAATATGACCTAATATGCTTTGCTTTTCTCCGCGGAGGCTATTAATAGATGTCGCGGGTTGCTATGTTGAGTTAGGCTACGTTTGGTTGGGTTAGGTTATGCCATATTAAGTTAGGATATCTTTGACTTATGCGCTATACACTGCAATGCGGTTGATTCCTGCGCTTTACTTTGCTCTAGTACATTCTGCTTGGTTCTGCGTAGGCCAGCAATAGTGTCCTCGGCGCGGTAGTATGGGTTAGGTTACGCTCGTTTATGCCACGTTATGTTAGGTTAGGGCACGATTACCTTCGCATTTGTGCTATACGTTGATATATTTGGTGTATTTCCGCCTTCTACTGTACCTTAATGTGTTCTGCTTGGCTCCGTGGATTCCTGCAACATTTGCCTCATCACGTTTGGTTGAGTTACACTACTTTTGGATAATGTAGGCTAGGAAAGATTAGCTTAGGTTGTCTTCCACTTTTGTGATTCGCACTGCAATGCGGTGTACTTCTGCGCTCCGCTGTGCTCTAGAATACTCCGCTTGGCCCTGGGGAGGCCAGAAATAGTGGTCGCAGGGCGATACCTTAAGTTATGTTATGTTCGTTCATGCCACGTTTAGATAGGTTAGGAAACTGTAGCCTTGACTTTTAGACTATACATTGCTATTTGGCGGTTTCCTGCTTTCTACTGTGCTCAAACATGTTCTGCTTGGCTCTGGGTTGAACAGAAATATTGGTCTCACCACATTGAGTTGGGTTACACTACGTCTGGTCAGGTTAGTTAAGATCAAGTTAGACCACGGTATGTTCGACTTTTGCGCAATACACAGCAATGTGCTGGATTTCTGCGCTCTGCTGTGCTTTAGTATATTCTTCTCTGCTGTGGGGGGGGGGCAGCAATAGTGGTCTGGTCATGTTAGTTTGATCTATGCCACGTTTGGTTATGTTACGTTCGGTGATGTTAGGATAGGATAGTTTAGGTTTCTGTGCTATAAACTGCTATGCTCTGACTCCTGCGCTCTTCTGCGTTCTAATATTTTCTGCTTGGCTCTGTGGAGGACAGCAATATTGGTCTCGGCGCGTCACCTTTAGTCAAGCTACGTTTGCATATGACAAGTTTGGTCAAGTTAGGAGAGAGCAGCTAAGAATTTTGTGCCATTCACTTGTGTTCGGTGGATTTCTGCGCTCTACATTGCTCTACTGTACTCTGCTCGACAATGGAGGGCGAGCAATGGTGTTTGCGTCACGTTACTTTTAGTTAGGTTGTGTTTGGTTATGTTGGGTGAGGCTAAGTTTGGTTAGGTTAGCTTCGTCTTTCGTGCTATACACTGTTATCCGGTGGATTCCTGTGACCTGCAGTGCTCTAGTATATTCTGCTTGGCTCAGGGGATACCAGCAGTAGTGGTCTCGGCACATTAGTTTCTGATATATTACGTACGTTTTTGTTGCGTTTGGTTAGGTTAGGATAGGGTAACCTTGACTTCTGCGCTGCAAACTGCTATCCGGAGGACATCTGCATTCTACAGTGCTCTAATATGTTCAGCTTGGCTCTGTGGAGGCCAGCAGTACCGGTAACGTCACATTTGGTTGTGTTAGGCTAAGTTCGATTATGTTACGTTTGGTGAGGTTAGGACAGGATATCATCGACTTCTGCGCTACACACCGCTGTCCGCGGATATCTGCGCTCTACTGTGCTCTACTATATTCTGATTGGCCCTGGGGTGGCCAGCAGTAGCTGTCTCGGTAGGTTAGGTTGAGTTATGTAACGTTTGGTTAGCATGGCTTTGACTTTTGCGTTATACACTGCTATTCGGCGGACATCTCCGCTCTACTGTGCTCCAACATGCTTTGCTTGGATCAGGGGAGGCCAGAAACGTTTGCCGCGACATGTTTGGCTGTGTTAGGTTACGTTTCGTTAGACTATGTTAGCTTGGGTGGGGTCTGTATAGCTTTGATTTGTTTATTATACTCTGCAATTCTATGGATTTCAGCGCCTTAGATTGATCTAGTATGTCCTGCATGGCCCTGGGGAGGCCAGCAATATTGGTCGTAGCTCGTTAGGTTGAGTAGATTACGTCCGCATGTGTTAGGTTTGGCTAGGTTAGCATGGGGAAGCTTCGTCTTTTGTGCTATATACTTATATTCGATGGATTTCTGTCCCCTACTGCGCTCTAATATGCTCTGCTTGGCTTTGGGGAGGACAGCAGTAGTGGTCTCGGCACGTTACTTTGAGTTATGTTACTTTCGGTTATGTTACGATTGTTTAGGTTAGGAAAGGATAGCATTAACTTTTGTGCTGAACACATATATTCGGCGGAGTTCTGAGCTCTAATGCGCTCCAGTATGTTCTGCTTGCCTCTGGTAGACCAGCAATAATGTTCATGTCATGATCGGTTGAGTTACATTTTGTTTGCTTCGGTTAGACTATGATAAGCTTGGTTAGGATGGTTATGTCTTTTGTGCTATGCACATCTGTACGGTGGATTCCTCCGCTCTACTCTTCTCTAGTATGTTCTACTTTACTCCAGGGAGGCCAACAATGGAGGTCTTGGATAGTTATGTTTAATTATTTTACGTTTGGTTAGGTAAGGTTGTGTCTGGTTAGGTTAGGTTATCTTATACTTTTGTGCTATGCATTACCATTTGGTGGCTTTCTGCGCTCTACTGTGCTCCTCTATACTCTGCTCGAATCTGTGTAGACCAGCAGTAGCGGACGTGGCACGAAAGTCTTGGTTATTCTACGTTCGGTGAGGTTAGGTAAGGCCTGGTTTGGTTAATATCTCTCTGAATTCTGTGCTATGCATTGATATCGGGTGCGTTTCTGCGCTCTCCTTTGCTCTAGTATACTCCGCTTGGCTCTCAGGAGGCCAGCAATAGTGGCCTCGGCACGTTGTGTTAGGTTAGGTTGCGTTTGGCTACATTACGTTTGCATGGGTTATGATAGGGTAGCTTGGACTTTTCTGCTGTAAACTGCTGTTCGGTGGACTCCTGCGCCATACGTTGCTCTGCT
>NW_016910445.1:11783-40928 GCF_001483705.2 Eufriesea mexicana
TTGGGTTAGGATAAGTTTGTTTAGGGTAGCTTAGTCCATCGTGCTATATTCAGAAATACGTTGGCCCTCCACTGTGCACTACTCTAATCTGCTAGACCTTGGGGAGGCCGGAAATAGTGGTCGCGGCAGGTTCCGTTGAGTTTGTCTACATTTGGTTAGGTTACGTTAGTTTGGGTTAGGTTCGGATATCTTTGACTTTTCTCCTGCACACTGCGATTCTACGGATTTCTGAGCTCTACTCTTCTGTAGTATGTTCTGCTTGTCTCTGTGGAGGCTAGAGACATTGGTGTCGGCACGTTAGGTTGAGTCATGTTACGTTGGGATATGTTACGCTGGCATGGGTTAGGTTTGGATATCTTCCACCTTCCTGCTATACACTGCCATTCTATTGACTTCTGCCCCCACTCTCCTCTAATTTGTGTCGCTTGGAGATAGGTAGGCCAGCAGTAGTGGACTCGGCAAGTTAGGTTGGGCTTCGTTACGTTTGGCTATGCTACAATTGGCTAGTTTAGGAGAGGGTAGCTTTGAACTTTGTGCTATGCACCGCCTTTCGGCGGATTCCTGCAATCTAGGGTGCTCTAATATAATCAGCCCGGTTCTGGGAAAGAAAGAAATAGTGGTATCAGCGCTTTATGTTGTGTTAGGCTACGTAGTGTTAGGTTGGAATAGGCCAGGTTGTGTTAGTGTGTATTGGTCATTTGTGCTTTAGACTGTAGTGCGGCGCATTTTTGCGCTGTAGTGCGCTCTGCTGTATTCTGATTGGATCTGTGGAGGCCAGCAATCGTGATCTCGGCGGGTTAGGTTGTGTTACACGACGTTTGTATAGGTCAGGTTAGGCCTAGCTTGGTTAGGGTTTCTTTCACTTTTGTCCTTTGCACTACAAAGCGGTTGACTTCTGCACTTTACTGTTCTCCACAATACTCTGCTTGGAACTGGGGAGGCCAGAAATAGAGGTCGCAGTGCTTTATGTTGAGATAGGCTACGTTTGGTTGTGTTACGATTGCTAATGTTAGGATAGGATTGGAATTGAGCTTGTGCTGTAAAGTGCAATGCGGCGGATCTGTGCGCTCTACTCTGCTCTAGTATATTCTGCTTGGCTCTGTCGACGCCAGCAATAGTGGCCTCGGCGCGTTGGGTTGAGTAAGGTTACGTATGACTGTGTCACCTATGGCTACGTTAGTATACGACAGTCTTGACTTTTGTGACATAAACTGCTCTTCGGAGGATTTCAGCTTTCTACTGTGTCACAACACGTATTAGGGTATGTATTAGGATAAGATAGCTTTGACTTTTGCGCTGTACACAGCTATTCGGTGGATTTCTGCGCTCTAATGCGCTCTAATATGCTCCGCTTGGCTCTGGGTAGGCCAACGATATTGTCCTCGTCACGCTGTGGTGTGTTACACAACGTTTGGGTAGGTCAGGCTAGGCCAGGTTATGTTAGGATATGTTTTAGTTTTGTGCTTTGCACTGCAATGTGGTAGATATCTGCGCTCTACGGTGCTCTAGTACGTTCTGCTTGTCGCTGGGCTGTACAGCAATAGTGGTCTCGACACGTTAGGGTGTGCAATGCTACGTTTGGTTATGTTACGTTAGGTGAGGTTTGGTTCGGGTATCTTTCACTTTTGTGCTATAAACTGCAATGCTGTTGACATCTGCGCTCTACTGTGCTCTAGTATATTCTGCTTTGTTCTGGCTAGGCCCGAAATAGAGTTCTCAGGTCCTTATTTTGGGATAGGTTACGTTTGGTTGTGGTACGATTGGTTATATTAGGATAGGATTGGCCTCAACTTATGCAATGCGGTGGATTACTGCGATCTACTCTGCTCTGTTATACTCTGCTTGGCCCTGGGGAGGCCAGCAATATTGGTCTCGTCACGTTATGTTGAGCTACACTACGTTCGGGTACGTTAGGTCAGGTCAGGTTAGGTTACGGTATCTTTTACTTTCGTGCTCTGCACTGCAATGCGGTGGATTTCTGCAGTCTACTGTCCTCTAGTATGTTCCGCTTTGCGCTGGGGAGGCCATCAATAGTGGTCTCGACACACCAGGGTTTGTTATGCTACGTTCTGTCATGGTACGTTTGATGTCAGGATAGGATAGCTTAGACTATTGTGCTGTACACCGCTGTCCGCGGGTATCTGCTCTCTGCTGTGATCTATTTTCTGCTTGGCTCTGGGGAGGCCAGCAATGGTGGTCTTGGCACGCAATGTTGAATTATGTTACGTTCGGTTATGTTCGGCTAGGTCAAGCTCGGTCAGGTTATCATAGACCTTCGTGCTTTACACTGGTACTCGGAGGATTTCCGCGCTCGACTGTGCTCTAATGTATTCTGCTTGGCCCTGGGTAGGCCAGGAACAGTGTTCGAGGCACGACAGTATGAGTTCTGTTACTTTCGGTTATATTACGTTTGGTTAGGTTAGGATAGAATTGCTTCGAATTTTTTGCTATGCACTGCTATTCGGTGGATTTTTGCTTCTACTGTACCCTAATTTGTTCTGCTTGGCTCTGCGCTGTCCAGAAAGATTCGCCCCAACACGCTATGGTGTGTTACACTACTCTTGAATAGGGGGGTTAGGTATGGTTAGGTTACGGTATCTTTCACTTTTGTGCTTTGCATCGCAATGCGGTCGATTTCTGCGCTCTGTGGTGCTCTAGTATATACTGCTTGCCTCTGTGGAGTCCAGCAATCGTGGTCTCGGCACATTAGGTTGAGCTATGATACGTTCGATTGTGTTACGTTTGACGAGGTTAGGATAGGACAGACCAGACACTTGTGATATTCACTACTACTATCCGATTTCTGCGCTCTACTTCGTTCTAATATTTTCTGCTCGTATCTGGGAAAGCCAGAAACAGTAGCCTTTGCACGTTAGGTTATGCTAAGTTACGTTTGGTTAGGTTAGGTCAGCTTAAGGTAGGTCAGGTTGTCTTAGACTTTCGTGCCATACACTGCCGGTCGGAGGATATCTGCGCTCTATTCTGCTTCTATATATTCCGCTTAGCCCTGGGAATGTCAGCGATATTGGCCTTAGCGCGTTAGGTTGAGCTAGGCCACGTTCGGTCAGAATAGGTTAGGATAACTTCCGTAAGGACAGCTTTGACTTTTGTGCAGTACACTGCTATTCGGTGATTTTCTGCTATCTCGTGTGCTCTAGTACGTTCTGCTTGGCTCTGGGGCGGACAACAATAGTGGTCTCGTCATGCTATGTTGAGTTATGTTACGTTTGGTTATGTTATGTTTGGCTTGGTTAGGATAGGCTACTTTAATGCTTTACACTGCTATTCGGAAGACTTCCACGTTCTAGTGTGATCTAATATACTCTGCTTGGCTCTGTGGTGGCCTGTAATAGTTGTCTCGGCACGATAGGTTGATTTAGGTTACGTAACGTTGGGATTGTTTAGGAATGTTTCGTTAGGATTTACTGCCTTTTGTGAGTTACATTGCCATTCGGCGCATTTCAATGCCCTACATTGGTCTACTATACTCCGTTCGACTCTGGAGAGTCGAGCAGTAGTATTCGTGGCACGCTAGTTTGAGTTAGGTTACGTATGGTTTCATTAGGTTAGGTTAACTTTGATCAGGATAGCTTTGACTTTCGTAACATACACTATAATGTGGTGGATTCCGGTGATCTGCTGTGCTCCACTATATTCGCCTTGGCCTTGAGGACGCCTGCAGCAGTGTTCGCAGCACGTTATGTTGAGTTATGCTACATTCCGTTTCTTTACGTTAGGTCAGGTTAGGTTAGTGTGCCTTCGTCTTTTGTACTCTTCTCGGAAATGCGATGGATTTCTGCGAAATACTGCACTCTAGTACCTTGTGTTTGTCACCGTGGATACCAGCAATATAGATCTCGTCATGTTAGGCTGAGCTAGGTTACGTTTGGGCATGTTACGTTTGGCTTGGTTACGATAGGCTACCTTTACTCTTGTGCCTTACACTGCTATTCAGTGGATCTCTGTGTCCTACTGTGCTCTACTGCATTCTGCCTTGCTCTGGGGATGCCAGCAATATTGTTCTCGTCACGTTATGTTGAGTTACCCTCCGTTTGGGTATTTTAGGTTAGGACATGTCATGTCAGGTTATGTTTGACTTTTGTGCTCTACACTGCAGTGCGGCGGATTTGTGTGCTCTGCTGAACTTTAGTATATTCTGCGTGGCCCTGTAGAGGCCAGAAATACTGTTCTCGGCACGTTAAGATAAGTTATGCTACGTTTGGTTATGTTACATTTGGTGATGGTAGGATAGGATAGTTTAGTCTTTTGTGCTATATACTGCTATCGGGCGATTTCTGCGCTCTACGAAATTCTAACATTTTCTGCTTGGCTCCGGCGAGGCCAGCAATATTGGTCTCCGCACCTTAGGTTGGATTAGACTACGTTTGCTTATGAAACGTATGGTTATGTTAGGACAGGGTAGCTTAGACTTTTGTGCCATGCGCTGCCATTCGGTGGACTTCTCTGGTCCAATGTTCTCTAATATTTTCTGTCTGTCTCTGGGATGGACAGTAGTTGTGCTCTCGGCACGCTAGGTTGTGTCAGGTTACGTTCCGTTAGGTTAGGTTATGAAGGATTTGTCAGAGATTCTTTGACCTTTGCGCTGTACACTGCTATTCGGTGGGTTCCTGCGAACTGCTGTGCTACAACACGGCCTGCTTTGCGCAACGGAGGTCAGCAATGGTTGTCTAGGCTCGTTAGGTTGAGTCATGTTACGTCTGTTTAAGTTACGTTTGGTGTGGTTAGGATAGTGTGACCTAGCCTTTTGTGCTATACACCGTACTTGGGTGCATTTCTATGCTCTACAAGGTTCTACTACGATCTGCTCAACCGTCTGGATGCCAGCAATAGTGGCCACGACATGTTCGGCTGTGTAAGTATACGTCCCGTTGCGTTAGGTTACGTTGTGTTTGGCCAGCATAGCTTTGACTTTCGTGCTGTAAACTGATATTAGGTGGAATTTTGAGCTCTACTGTGCTGCACTGTGCTCTACTCGAATCTGGGGCGCCCAGAAACGGTGGTAGAGGTACGTTATTTTGAGTTCTGTTATGATTGTCGCTGCTACTATTTGTTAGGCTATGAAACGAGGGCTTCAACTCATGAGCTGCACAACGCCATTCGGTGTATTTCTGCGATCTACGGTGCTCTAATGAGTTCTGCTTTGCTCTAGGTTTCTCAGTAACAGTGGTTTAGGCACGTTAGTTTGTGTCAGGTTACGGCTGGTTATGTCATATTTGGTTATGTTATGCAACGGTAACTTTAACTTTTGCGCTATGCACTGCTTTTCGGAGTATTTCTGCGCTCCACTGTAATCTTATATTCTCTGCTTTTCTCTGCGGAGGTCAGAAATTGTGTCTGCGGCGCGTTAGTTTGAGTTAAGTTACGTTTGGTTATTTTACGTTTCGTTAGGTTAGGGAAGGATATCTATGACTTTTGTGCTATACACTAATGTTGAGTGGATCTCTGCGCTCCTCGTTGCTCTGCTATACGCTGCTCGACTCTGGGGAGGCCAGCTATGGCGGCCGTGGCGTGACATGTTGTGTTTTGTTACGTTTGGTTAGGCCACGATCGACTATGATAGGAAGTGATAGCTTCGTCTTTTGTGCTACACATTGCTATTCGGAGGATTTCAGCGCTCTATAGTGCTCTAGTGTGTTCAACTTGGCACTGGGAAGCCCAGTAATAGCGGTCTCGGCAAGTTATGTTGAGTTATGCTACGCTCGGTTTGGTTATGGTAGTTTGGGTTATGCCTGGATAACTTTGACTTTCGTGGTATACACTGCTATTCGGTGGACATCTGCAATCTGCTGTAATCTGTTCGTCCCTGGGGATGCCAGAAATAGTGGTCGCGGTGCGATAAGGTGAGTTGTTTCATATGCTATGTTATGCTTGGATAGGTTAGGAGAGGATTGCATTGACCTTTTTGCTATACACCGCTATTCGGTGGATTCCTACGTTTCACACTGCTCTAATGTACTCCTTCCGACTCTGGGGAGGCCAGTAATAATGGTCTCGGCATGTTAGTTTGAGTTAGGCTACGTTCGGTTACGGTACGTTAGTCAAGGTTAGGTTTGGATAACATAGCTTTTCGTTGTATAAACTGCTGTTCGGTGTACTTATGCGCGATACATTGCCCTAATATGTTCTGCATGGCATTCGGGAGGACAGTAATAGTTGTCCCGGCGGGTTAGGCTGAGTAAAGACACGTTTGGCTTTGTTACGTTTGGATAGGTTAGAACTGGACAGCTAAGACTTATGTGCCATACACTGCTCTTCGGTAGATTCGTGCACTCTTAATTTCTCCACTATAATCTGCCCGACTGTCGTGAGTGCGGCAGTAGTGGCAGCAGCACGTTGTGTTCAAATAGAATACGTATGGTTAAGTTAGGTTATGTTGCGTTAGGTTAGGATATCTTCGACATATGTGCTACGTGCTGCCATCCTATGGACTCCTGCTCTCAACTGTGCGCTACCACACTCTGCTTCTGTCTTGGGACGCCAGGAATAGTGGTCGCCGCATGTTAGGTTGAGCTGCGTTTCGTTCGGTTAGGCTAGGTTTTGCTATATTTGGATGGGACAGCTTTGACTTTTGTACTGTACACCGCTATTCGTTGGCTTTCTGCGCTATACCACATCTCGTATACTCTGCTTGGCTCTGGGGAGGTCAGCAATAGTGGTCTAAGTACGTTAGGTTGAGGTAGGTTTCGTCTGGTTATGTTATGGTTGGTTAGGTTAGAAGAGGATAGCTTTTACCTTAATGCTATCAGCCTGCTATTAGGTGGATTTCTACGCCCTACACTTCTCTAGTAAGTCCTCCTTTGCTCTCGGGAGGGCAGCAAAGGCGGTCTCGGCATGATAGGTTGAGTTAGGCTACGTTTGGTTATGTTCTGTTTGTTCGCGTTAGGTTTGGGTAGCTTAGAATTTTTTGATATACGCTGCGTTTCTATGGACTTCTGCGTTCTCCTGACCACTGATGTGTTCTGCTTGGCTCTGGGCAGGCCACTATTAGACGTCGCGGTACGGTAGGTTGAGTTAGATTACGTGTGGCTATGTCACGGTTGGTTCGGTTAGGAGAGGTAGCTTTGAACTCAGTGCCATTGTCTGCCATTAGGTGTATGCCTGCGCCCTACAATGCATTCAGCATGTCTCTGCGGGTGCCAGCAATAGTGACCCCTGCACGATACGTTTGGTCGGGTTACGCTCGGTTAGGTCGGGCCAGGCTAAGTTTGGTTAGGGTAGCTTTAACTTTTGCGCTGTACACTGTTATTCCGTGGACTTCTGCGGTCTGCTGTGCTCTAGTATGTCCTGCTTGACCCTGGGGAGGGACGCAATAGCGCTCTCGGCACGTCAGGTTGCGATAGGCTAGGTTTTGTTATGTTCTCTTTGTTTTGGGTTCGGTTTGGTTAACTTTGGCTTTTCTGATATACACTGCGATTCTATGGATTTCTGCGTTCTAGTCTCCACCAATGTGCTCTGCTTGGCTCCGGGGAGGCCACCAATAGACGTCGCCGAACGGTAGATTGTGCCAGGTTACGTTCAGATATTTTGCGTTTGGCTAAGTTTGGTCAGGATGGCTTTAACTTTCGTTCTGTACACTGGTATGTGGTGGACTTCTACGCTCTTCTGTGCTATAGTATGTCCTGCTTGGCTCTGGGAAGGGCAGCAATAGTGGGCGGGGCAATTTAGGTTGAGCGAGGCTATGCTTGTCTATAATCGGTTGGCTTGGCTTAGGCTTAGGTAGCTTTGACTTCTCTTATATACACTGCGATTCCATGGATTTCTGCGTCCTGCTCCGCGCTAATGTATTCTGATTTGCTCTGGGGAGGCCAGTAATAGTGGTCGCAGCACGTAAGGTTATGTTATGCTACGTTTGCCTATGTTACGATTCTCTGAGTTAGGAGAGGATAGCTATGTCTTTAGAGCTATAGTCTGCTATTAGGTAGTTTTCTGCGCTCAACTGTGTCCTAATATTTTCAGCTTGGCCCTGGGATGGCCAGCAATAGTGGTCTCGGGACCTTATGTTGTGTCAGGTTACATTCGGTTAGGTTGGGATAGGCTACGTTTGGTAAGAATAGCTTTAACTTTTGAGCTGTACACTGCTATTCGGTGAATTTCTGCTCTCTACTGTACTCCAGTATTTCCTGCTTGGCTCTCTGGAGGGCAACAACAGCGGTCTCGGCACGTTAGGCTATGTCAGGCAATATTTGACTTTGCTCTATTTGTTTGGGTCAGGCACGGGTGTCCTTGACCTTTCTGGCGCACACTGCGATTATATGGAGTTCTGCGTTCTACTCTCCACTAGTGTGTTCCGCTGGATTCTGCGGAGGCCAGTAATAGAGTTTGCGGGACGTTAGGCTATGTTAGGTTAGGTTTGGTTTTGATGCATTTGGGTACGATAGGAGAGGATAGCTTTGACTTTTGAGCTATGCACTGCTATTCGGTGTATTTCTCCGCTCTACATTGCTCTACTGTACTCTGTTCGAATCTAGGTAGGCCAACAATAGTGGTCGTTGCACGAAGGGCTTAGTTCGGTTATGTTTGCTCATGTTATGCTAGGTTGGGGTAGGGGACGATAGCATTGACTTTCGTGCTATACTCTGCTGTTCGGTGGATTTCTGGGCTCTAGTGTGCTCTAGTACGTTCTGCCTTGCACTGGGAACGCGAGTAATTGTGGTCCAGCAAATCTAGGTGGAGATAGGCTGCGGTAGGTTGAACTATGTTAGCCTTGGGTAGGTTTGTGTAGCTTCGCCTTTTCCGCTATACACTGAGATTCTATGGCCACCTGCTCTCTACTCTCCTCTAATATGTACTGCTTGGCTCTGGGAGTCCAGCAGTAGTGGTCTCGTCACGATAGGTTGAGTTACGTTACGTTTGGTTGCGTTACGATTGGTTAGGTTTGGAGGGCCTAGCATTGGCTTTTGCGCTATACACTCCTGTTCGGAGGATTACCGCACTCTACTGTGCCCTAGCTTGTTCTGCTTGGCACTGGGGATGCCAAAAATTGTGGTCTCGGCTCGTTAAGTTTAGTTAGTCTACGTTTGGCTTGGTTGGGTTAGGACGCGGTAGGTTGTGATATATTTGACTTTTGTGCTATGCGCTGCTACTCGGCGGCTCTCTGCGCTCTACTGTGCACTAGTATATTCTGCTTGTCTCAGGGGCGTCCAGCAATAGTGGTCTCGGCATGTTGGGTTAAGTTATGATACGCTCGATTGTATTACGCATGGATAGGTTAGGACAGGGTGGGCTTTACATGAGAACTGTACACAGCTATTTGGCTGATTTCTGCCGTCCACGCTGCTCTACCAAGCTCTGTTCGACACCGAGGTGGCCATTAATAGTGGTCTCGTCAAGTTAGGTTAAGTTAGGCTAAGTTTGGTTGCGTCACGATTTTTGTGTTAGGTTAGGTTAACCCTGACTTTCGTGGTGTACACTGTAATTCTGTGGACTTCTGCGCTCTACTATGCTGTACTGTATACTGCTTGGCACTGGGGCGTCCAGCAGTAGGGGTCGCGTCTCATAATATTGAGTGAGGCTACGTTTGGTTGTGTTATACTTGTTTGGGTTAGGTTAAGGTAGCTTCGACTTCTCTGATATACAATGCGATTCTATGAATTTCTGCACTCTACACTCCTCTAATATGTTCCGCTTGGGGATGGGGAGGCCAGCATTAGTGATCTAGGTACGTGAGGTTCTGTTAGGTTATGTTTGGTTATGTCATGTTTGGAAAGGTTAGGCGAATGTAGATATGATTTCTGCGCTATACAGTGTTATTCGGCGGATTTCTGCGCTCTAGTATGCTCTACTATGTTCAGCTCGTCTCCTGGAGGGACAGCAATGGTAGTCTCGGCATGTTAGTTTTAGGTAGCTTACTTTTGGTTGGGTTAGGTTAGTTTGGGTGTGGTTAGGGTGCCTTAGACTTTTCTGCCATACACCGCCATTCTATGGACGCCTGCGTCCTAACCTCTTCTGATGCGTTCTGGCTGGCAATGGGGATGCCTGCAATAAGGGTCTAGGCACGTTAGGTTGGATTATGTTGCGCTTGGATATGACAAGATCGGTTAGGTTAGGATAGGATAACTTTGACTTTTGCGCTATATACTTCTATTCGGTGGATTTCTGCGCACTTCGTTGCTCTGCTATAACCTGCTCAACTCTGGGATCGCCAGCAATAGTGGTCGTGATACGATAGGTTGAGATATGTTATGTTTGGTTAGGCTAGTTTTGGTTATGTTTGGTTGTGATGGCTTTGACTTTTGTGCTATGCACTGCTGTTCGGCGTATTTCTGCACTCTACTGTGCTCTAATATGTTTTGCACGGCACTGGTGTTGCCAAAAATAGTGGTGTCGTCACGGTATGCTTTGTTAGTCTACGTTTGGTTAAGTTAAGCTAGGTCCCGCTATGTTGTGATATATTTGACTTCTCCGCTATACGCTGCTATTTGGCAGCACCCCGACATTCACTGTACCCTAGTATATGCTGCTTGGCTGCGCGGTTTCCAGCAACAACGGTCTCGACACGATAGGTTGTGTTAGGTAACGTTTGGTTACATAACGTTGGGACTGGTTAGGAAGATATAGCTGTTCAGTTTATGCCACACCCGGCTATTCGGCGTATTTATACGCTCCGTACTGCTCTACTATACTCTTCTGGACTCTAGGGCGTCCAGTAATAGTGGCCTCGGCACGTCAGTCTGTTTTAGGCTACGTTTGGATATGTTACGTTTGTTTAGGGTCCATAGCATGGACCTTTGCGCTATATGCTACCATTCGGTGAAATTCTGCGCTGTATTGTGCGCTAATATGCTTTGCCTGGCTCTGGGGGGCCACCAATAGTGGTTTCGGCAAGTTAGGTTGCATTAGGTTACGTTTCGTTAGGGTCCGCTTGTTTGGGCCAGGCTTGGATAGCTTTGACTACCTTGGCATAGGCTGTTATTCGGTGGATTTCTGCTCTCTACTCCACACGACCGTACTCTGCTCTTATCTGGGGAGGCCAGCAGTAGTGGTTGCAGCACGTTAGGTTGACTTACGTTACGTTCGCTTACGCTGCGCTTTGTTATGTTCGGAGGGGCTAGCTATGACTTTTGCGCTATGCACTGCTCTTCGGCGGAATTCCGTGCACTGTGTACGTTTGGTTAGGTCAGGTCAGGTTAGGTTAGATTTGGTCAGAGTACTTTTGACTTTTGTGCTATTCACTGCAATGCGGTCGATATCTGCGCTGTACCGATCTCTAGTATATTCTGCATGGCGCTTTGGAGGCCAGAAATACTGATCGCGGCACGTTAGGTTGTGTCAGATTACGTTTCGCCCGGTTAGGTTATTTTGGGTTTTGTTAGGACAGCACCGACACTTGTGATGACACAGCTACAATATGAACTACGGTGCCCTACAGTTATCCATCATAATCTGCTTGTACCTGTGAACGCCACCAAAAGTGGTCACTGCACGTTACGTTGAGATACTTTGCGGTTGGTTATGCTAGGTTAGGTTAGGTTTGGTCAGGTTGTCCTCGACTTTTGTGATACACACTGCTCTTCGTCGTATTTCTGTGCCCTACTGTCCTCCAATATGTTCCGCTTGGCACTGCCGAAGCCAGAAGTAGTGGTCTCGGTGTGTTAGGTTCAGTTAGTCTACGTTTGGTTAGGTTAGGTTCGGTCTGGTTAGATTAGAATGTATTTGACTTTCGCGATATACCCTCCTACTCGTTGGACTTCTGCGCTCCACTGCGCTTTAACACGCTCTGCTTGTCTCTGGGGAGGCCAGCAATAGTGGTCTCGGCATGATAGGTTCCATTACCTTACGCTTGGTTATGTTACGTTTTGCTAGGTTAGGATATGTTTACTTAGACCTTCGCGCTATACTCTGGTATTCGGTGGACTTCTTCGCTCTACATTGCTCTACTATACTCTGCACGGCTCTGGGGAGTCCAGCAAATGTGTTCGTTGCACGACAGATTGAGTTAGGTTACGTTTGGTTATGTTGGGTTAGGTTAGGATAGGAGACGGCAGCTTTGACTTTTGTGCCATACGCTCCTACTCGGTGAATCTCTGCGCTCTACTGTGGCCTTATTCACTCCGCTTGGCTCTGGGGAGGCCGGCAACTGTGGACTAGGCACGTTAGGTTGGATTATGTTGGGCTTGATTGTGCTAAGTTTCGTTAGCTTAGGATAGAGTAACTTTGACTTTTGAGCTATACATTGCTATTCGATGGATATCAGCGCTCTACATTGCTCTACTATACTCTGCTCGACCCTGCGGTGGCCAGGAGTAGTGGTCGTGACACAATAGGTTGAATTACGTTACGTTTGGTTAGGCTTGGTTGGGTCAGGCTTGGTTATGGTGGCTTTGACTTTTGCGGTGTACGCCCCTACACGTTGGACTTCAGCGCTCTTCTGTGCTCTAGTATTTTCTGCTCGGCATTGTGGAAGCCAGAAATGGTGTTCTCGTCACGTTAGGCTTAGTTAGTCCACGTTTGTATATGCTACGTTCGGACAGGTTAGGTTAGAATATATTTGCCTTTTGTGCTATACGCCGCTATACGGTGTCTCTCCGAGCTCTACAATGCTATATCTAATTCTGCTTGGCTCTAGGGTTTCCAGCAATAGTGGTCTCGGCACGTTAGGTTGGGTTATGTTATGTTTGGTTATGTTATGTTTGGTTAGGATAGGCCAGTTTATCTTCAACTTTGTGCTACACACTGCTATTCGGTGGATTTTTGCGCGCTACTGTGGCCATGCATGCAGTGCTTTGCTCTGTTACGTAAGGTAAGTTACGTAAGGTTATATAAAGTTTGGTCTGGTTAGTATAGTGTAGCTCCAACTTTTGTGCTATAAACTGCTATTCGGCGTATGTCTACGGTCTACATTGCTCTACTATACTCTACTCGACTCTGTGGGGCCAGTAATATTAGTCCAGGCACGTTAGTATGGTTTCGGCTACGTTTGTTTATGCCACGTTTGGCTAAGATAGGAGAGTATGGCTTCGATTATTTTGCTACGCACTGCTATTCGGTGGATTCCTGCGTTCCACTGTGCTCTAATACTCTCTGCTAAGCTCTGTGGTGACCTGTGATAATGGTCTCGGCATATTAGGTTGAGATAGGGTACGTTTGTTAGTGTTACGTTAGCCTTGATTGGGGTTGGATATTTTCGACATTTCTGCTGTACACTGCTGTTCTACTGATTTCTGCGCTCTACTCTCCTCTAATATGCTCTGCTTGATACTGAGGAACCCAGAAGTAGTGGTCTCGGCTCATTATGTTGTGTTAGGCTAAGTTCGATTAGGCTACGTTTGGTTGGGTTATGTTCGCATAGCTTTGACTTTCGTGGAGTACAATGCTGTTCGGTGGATTTCTGCGCTCTACTGTGCTCCAGTATGCTCTGCTTGGCATTGGCGAGGTCAGAAATTGCGGACTAGGCACGTTAGGTTGTGGTGTGTTACGTTTGCATACGTTACGATTGGTTAGGTTAGGCGAGGATAGCCATGACTTTTGCACTATAACCTGTTGTTCTGCGACCTACTGTGTTCCAATAGGCTCTGCTTGGCTCTGAGGGGGCTATAAATAGTGGTCTCGGATCGTTAGGTTTAGTTAGGATACGCCAGACTTTATTAAGTGCGGATAACTTCGGACAGGATGGTTATGGCATTTCAGCTGAACACTGCTATTCGGCGAATTTCTTTGCTCTACAACGCAATACTATACTCTGCTTGACCCTGGCGAGGCCACCAATAGTGGTCGTGGTACGAAAGCTTGAATTGTGTTACGTTCGGTCAGGTTGGGTAAGGTTTGTGTAGGGTCGGATAGCTTTGACGTTTGTGCTATACACTGCGATTCTGTGCATTTCTGCGCTCTACTCTGCTCTGATATGCTATTCTTGGCTCTGTGGACGCCAGCAATAATGGCGTCGTCTAGTTAGGCTCAGATAGTTTTCGTTTCTCTAGGTTAGGCTACGTCTGGTAAGGTTAGGACGCCCTTGACGTTTGTGCTATTCGCTGCTCCTTGGAGGCTTTCTGCGCTCCGCTATGCTCTATAACATTCAACTCGGCTCTGGGGAATCCAGCAATCGTGGTCTCTGCACGATAGGTTATGTCATGTTGCGTTTGCTTATATTATGTTTGGACAGGTTAGGGTAGGCTACCTGTGACTTTTGTGCTGTGTACTGCTATTCGGTGAACTTCCGCGCTGTGCTGTGATCTAATATGCTCTGCTCGACTCCGCGGAGGCCAGCAATCGTGGTCGCTGCACGTCAGGTTGAGTTAGGTTACGTTTGCTTGTCTTGCGTTTGAATATGTCAGGACAGGGTATAGATGACTTGTATGCTGTACACTGCTGGTCGTTGGATGTCTAGGCCCTACATAGCTCTACTGTACTCTGCTCGTCTCAGCGGAGACCAGCAATGGTGGTTTCGGCACGTCAGGTTAAGTTAGGCTACGTTCGGTTAGGTTTGGTTTGGTTAGGTTTGGTCCGGAGGTCTATGCCTTTTCTGATATAAACTGCAATTCGGTGGATTTCCTCGCTGCACTGTGCTCTGCTATATTCCGCTTGGCTCCGCGGAGGCCAGCAATATTAATCTCGGCTGGCTAGGTTGAGGTAGGTTGCGTTCGGTTATGTTAGGTTTGTCTGGGTTAGGTTAGGATACCTTTGACTTTTCTGCTATTCATTGTCATTCTATGGACTTCTGCGATCTACGCACACCTAATATGTTCTTCTTGGCTCTTGTGAGTCCAGTAATAGCGGCTTCGGCGCGTTAAGTTTGGTTAGATTACATTCGTCTTGGCTTGGTAAGGTTAGGTTTGGTTAGGATAGCTTTGATTTTTCTGCGTTACATTGCGATTCCGTGGATTTCTGTGCTCTATTCTTCTCTAATACGATCCACTCGGACGTTTGGGTGCCAGCAATAGCTTTCGCGGCACGTTAGAGTGAGTCACGTTACGTTCGGTTATGTTGCGATTGGTCATGTTAGGATAGGATAGCCTCGGGCTTTGTGCTGTACACAGATATTCGGTGCATTTCTGCGCTATCCTATGCTCCAGTATGGTCTGCTTGGCGCTGGGGAGGCCAGCCGTAGTATCATCGGCATGTTTGCTTTAGTTCTGTTACGTTCGGTATTGTTTCGTTTGGCAACGTTATGGCGGGGTTGCTTTGACTATTGTGCTATACCCTGTTGTTCGGAGGATTAATGCGCCCTACTGCGCTCCAGTATGTCCTGCTTTGATATGGGGAAGCCAGGAACAGTGGTCTCGCCACGTTACGTTGAGCTACGCTTCGTTTGGTTGGTTCAGGTTTGTTCATGTAGGGTTTGGTTGTCTTTGACTCTCTTGTTATGCACTGCAATGCGGCGGGTTTCTGCGCTCAGTTCCCTAGTATATTCTGATTGTTTCCGGGAAGGCCAGCGGTAGTGCCCTAGGCACGTTAGTTTTAGTTCGGTTACGTTCGATTATGTTAAGTTTGGTAAAGTTAGGAAAGGGTAGCTTTGACTTTTGTGCCATACGCTGTTAATCTGTGGAACACTGCGTAGTCAAACATACGCTAACTCAACACTTCGAGCCGCGACCACTGCTGCTGGTCTCCCCACGGGCAAGCAGAATATAGTAGAGCACAGTAGAGCGTAGAAATCCACCGAAAATCAATGTGTACCACGAAAGTTATATCTATCCAAGCCTAACTCTAACTAGCGTAACGTGGGCAAACGTAGACTAATCCAACAGAACCGACCGAGGCCACTATTAATGGCCTCCACAGAGTCGAGCAGAGTACAGTAGAGCGACGTAGATTGTAGATATCCACCGAGTACCAGTGTATAGCACGAAGGTCTAATCTAGCCTCCCCTTGCCTATCCAAACGTAAAATAACGAAACGCAACCTAGCTTAACCTATCGTGCCGAGGCCGATGTTGCTGACCACCCCAGAGTCAAGCAGAATATAGGAGAGCACAACACAGCGCATTAATCCGCCCGATTGCAGTGTACAGCACAAGAGCGGAAGCTATCCTATCCTAACCTAACCAAACGTAATATAGCCCAACGTAGCCTAACTCAGACAAACGTACCGAGACCGATACTGTAGTCCTTCCCATAGCCAACCAGAGTATGCTAGAGCACAATAGAGTGCAGAAGTTCACCGTATAGCGGTGTATAGCACAAATGTCAAAGCCATCCTAACAAAACTTAACTGAACCTTTCCTAAGAAAACGAACATAGCACAAACTGTCGTGCCTGCACCACAATATCCGATCTCCCCAGAGGGAAGCAGAGCATATTAGTGCACTGCCGAACGCAGAATTCCACAGAATAGTAGTGCATAGCTCAAAAGTCAAAGTTGCCCCAGCCTAACATAGTCAAACATTGCATAACCAAACGGAATCTACCTCCACATAACAGACCCACGAAACTATTGCTGGCATCCCCAGAGCCAAGCAGACTATACTAGGGCACAGTAGATCACAAATATACGCGGGGTTGCAGTATGAAGCACAAAAGTCGAGGATAACCAAACCTAACCTGATCTAACCTAACCCAACCTAACGTAGCCTATCTCAGCATAACGTGTCAAGTCCACTGTTGCTGCCTTTCCCAGAGCCAAGCAGAAAATATTAGAGTAGAGTGTATGAATCCACCGAATATCTGTGTATAGCGCAACAGTCATAGCTACCCGTAGCGATGTTGCCCTAACTTAATATAACCGAACGTATACTAACTCATCCCGACGTGCCGAGGCCACTGTTGCTGGCCTGCACAGGGCCAAGCAGAATATGTGAGATGAGAGCATGTCGCAGAATTCCATAGAACCGCAGTGTGTAGCAAAAATGTCAAAACTATCCTTCCCTAACGTAACAAATCGTAGCATAACCAAACGTCCCCCAACTGATCCTAACGTGCCGCAACCACTATTGCTGGCGTCCGCGGAGCCATGGAGAACATATTAGAGCACAGTAGAGCGTAGAAGTCCACCGAACAGCAGTGGATAGCACAAGGGTCAGAGCCATTCTATCCTGACCTAACCGAACGTAGCGCAACCGAACCTAACACATCTCAGCCAAAATCGCCGAGACAACTGCTGCTGGCCAGCCGAAAGCCGAGCAGAATATACTAGAGGTCAGTAGAACGCAGAAATCCGCCGCATTGCAGTGTACAGCAAGAAAGTCAAAGATATCCAAGCCTTACCTGGACTAACCTGAACAAACTAAACGTAGCCCAACTCAACATGACGTGCCGAGACCACTATTGCTGGTCTCCCCATGGCCAAGCAGATGATACTGGAGCACAGTAGGGAGCAGAAACGCACCGAATAGCAGTGTGTATCGAAAGAGACAAAGATCTCCTCTCCTAACATAACATATCGTGATATAACCAAATACAACCTAACACAACCTAACGTACCATGACCACAGGTGCTTGCCTCCGCAGATCCGAGCAGAAAATATTAGTGGGGAGTGTAGTACAGAAGTCAATAAAATCGCAGGGTACATCAGAAGAGTCAAAGATTTCCGGACGTAATCCAAACAAGCATAACCTATCCAATCGTTGCATAACTCAACATAACGTGCCGCGACCACTATTACTGACCCACCAGGACCAAGCAGAAGCGGTAGAGCACAGTAGAGCGCAGAAATCCACCGAATAACCGCGCATAGCATGAAACTCTGGGCTACGCTTCTTGAACTTAACCCAACATAACCAAACCGAAAGTAAACTAACACGTTCCGACGTGCCAAGGCCACAGTTGCTGGCCTCCACAGGGCCTAGCTGAACATATCAGAGGAGAGCAGAAGGCAGAAATCCAACGAATGGCAGTGTATGCCACGTGTGACAAAGCTTTCCTAGCCTAACCAAGCAAAACCTAACCTAACCAAACGTACCAAAACACAACCTAGCGGGCAGCGACCAGCATTTCTGGCCTCCCCACCTCCAAGCAGGTCATGCTAGACGAGAGTAGAGCGCAGAGGTCCCTGGAATGGCAGTGTATAGCACGAAAGTCAAAGATATCCTTACCTAACCCAACGTAACATAATACAGCCTAATGCGCCGCGACCGCAATTTCAAGCATTCCCTGATCAGAGCAGGGTACATTAGATAACAGTAGAGCGTAGAAGTCCACCGAATATCAGTGTGTAGCACAAAAGTCAAAGCCATCCTATCCTAACCTAACGAAACGTAACTTAACCTGACGTAACGTAGCACTACCTGGAGTGCCGCGACCGATATTACTGTCCCCAGGAGCGCTAAGCAGAGTGTAGCAGAACAACGTACGACACTGATATAGTCCGAATAGCAGTGTAGAGCTCAAAAATCAGAGCTGTCTTAACATGGCGCAACGTACACTGACGTAACCAAACGTAAACTAGCTCAAACTAACGTGCAGCGACACGCACTAGGGCGAAGCAGAATATAGCACAATACAGTCGAGCGCAGAAATCCACTGAAAAATCGTGTACACCACGAAAGTTTATGCTATCCACAACTGACACAAACAAACATAGCCATACCAAACGTAGCCCAACTCAACCTAACATGCCTAGACCACCATTGCAGGCCACCACTGAGACCAGCAGACTATAGTAGAGCCAAGCAGAGCCCAGAAAGCGACCAGATAGCAATATATAGCACGAAAGGGAAAGATGTCCTAACCTAACTATACCTAACCGAACCAAACCAAACGTTGAATAAATAAACCTAATGAGCCGAGACCTCCTCTTCTGGACTCCCGAGAGCCAAACGGAACATACTAGAGCACGGCAGAGCGCAGAAATCCACCGAAGGACAGTGTATACCACGTATGTCAAAGCTATCCAAAGCTAACCCAGGCTAGAGAAACCAAACCAAATGTAGCCTAACTCAACCTAGCGCTCCGTGACCACTATTACTGGCCACCCCATAGACGAGTAGAGTACAGCAGAGCATTGTAGAGCGAAGAAATTCGCCGATAAGCAGCGTGCGGCACAAAATTCGAAGCTACACTATACCAACCTAACCAAGCGTGCATAACCGAACGCAACATAACTCTGCCTAACGTGCCAAGACCACTACAGCAGAAAACCACATGGCCGAGCAGAATATACTGGAGCACAGAAGAGCGCAGGAGGCGACCAAATACCTGTTTAAAGCGCAAAAGTCAAGGAAACCCTGACACAACCTGAACTGAACTAACCCAACCGAAAGAGGACTAACCAAACCTAACGGGCAGAGTCCAAAATTGCTGGCCTCTCATCGACAAGCAGAACATATCAGGGTAGATTAGGGCCCAGATATCCATAGAATCGCAGTGCATAGCACAATAGTCGATGCTACCCCATCCAAACAGAACTATACGTAATATAACCGAACGTAACATAACTAAGCCTAACGTGATGAGACCACAATTGTCGGCCTCCCCATCGCCGAGCCGAGCATATTAGAGGAGAGTAGAGCGCAGAAGTCCATGGAATGGAAGTGTACAGCGCGGAAGCCAAAGATATCTTAACCAATCCCGAACAAACCAAATCTAACCAAACGTAACCTAACACATCGTTACGCGCCGCGGCCGCTTTTGCTGGCCTTCGTAGTGCCAAGCAGAGCACATTAGTGTGGGGCAGAACACAGAAATCCGTAGAAACGCAATGTACATCAGAAAAGTCACAGCTACCCAAGCCTTACCCAAATCAACAGAGCATAACCAAACGTAGCCTAACTCAACCAACCGTGCCGAGACCGCTGTTGTTGACCTCCCAGAGCCCAGCAGGACATGCTAGAGCACACTAGAGCGCAGAGGACCGCCGAATTGCAGTGCACACCACAAAAGTTAAAGCTATCCCAACCAAACATATCCTAACCCAACCAAACCGGATGTAACATGTCTCGACATAACGTACCGAGGCCACTATTGGTGGCCTTCACAGAGTCAGGAGAAGAACATTAGAGCTCTGTAGGGTGCAAAAATCCGCCTAATATCGGACTATGGCACTATAGTCGAAGCTACTCCTTCCTAACCTGACCGATTGTAACATATCTGAACCAGACCTGAAGCCACCACTACTGCTGGATTCCACAGAGCCAAGAAGAACACACTAGTGGAGTGTAGAAGGCAGAAATCCATAGATCAACAGTGTTTATCAGGAAAGAAGAAAGCACACAAGCCTAACCCAAACCAACAGGAAATAGCCGAACGTAACCTTACTCAACATAACGTGCCCCCACGACTATTACTGGCCTCACCAGAGCGAAGCAGAACAAATTAGTGGAGAGTAGAACGCAGAAATCCATCGAAACGCAGTGTATATAAGAAAGGCCGGAGCAACCCGCACCTAACACAAAACCAACAGAACATAACCAAACCCAGGATAACACAGCCTATCGTGCCGAGACCGCTATTGCTGCCCTCCGCAGAGCCAGACATGGCATACTAGAGGGCAGTAGATCGCAGAAGCCTACCGAATTGCAGTGCGCAGCACATAAGTTAAAACTACCCTAACCAAACTTAGCCTAGCCCAACCTAACCGAACGTAACAAAGCAAAACGTAACGTGCCGAAACCTCCATTGCTGGCAATCCCAGAACAAAGCTGAATATATTAGAGCACAGTAGGGCGCAGAAATCCACCTAATATCAGACCATAGCACTAACGTCAAAGATATACTCTCCTGGCCAAATCAATCGTAACAAAACAAAGCGTAACGTAGATCAGCCTAACGTGCCGCAACCGCTACAGCTTGCCTCCGCTGAGCCATGCAGAGCACATTAGTGGAGAGTACGGCACAGAGATCCATAGCATCGCAGTGTGCATCAGAAGAGCCAAAGTTACCAAAACCAAACCAACCCAACGGAACATAACGAAGCATAGGCTAACACAACCTAACGTGCCGAGACCGCTATTGCTGTCCCTCCCAGAGCTAAACAGAACATACTAGAGCGCTGTAGGTCGCAGGGATCAACCAAATAGCAGTGCACAACGCAAAAGTTTAGCTATCCTGACCTAACTTCCCCTGACCCAACCTACACCGAAAGCAACCTGACCCAACGTAACCTGCAGAGGCCAATATTGCTGGCCTTCCCGGAGCCAAGCCGAAAGTATTAAAGCACGGTATAGCGCAGAAATCCACCTACCGTCAGACTACAGCACTAAAGTCAAAACTATCCTCTCATAACCTAAACAACCGTGATATAAACAAACTTAACATAACTCATCCTAATTTGCAGCGAACTGTATTGCTGGTCTCCCCAGAGACAAGCAGAGCACATCAGTGGAGAGTAGAACGCAGAAATCCAAAGAATCGCTGTATATACCTGAAGATTCAACGCTACCCAAGCCTAACTACGACCAACAGAACATAACCAAGCATAGCCTAACACATCCTAACGTGCCGAGACCGCAATTGCTGCAATCCCAAGAGCCAGAGAGGGCGTACTAGAGCGCTGTAGACAGCAGAAGTCCCCCGAATTGCAGTGTACAGCTCCAAAGTTAAAGCTAAACCTAAACTAACCTTACATAACCCAACCTAACCAAACTTGGCCTAGCCCAACCTAACCGAACGCAACCTGACACTACATGACGTGCCGAAACCACTAATGCTGGCCACCCCAGAGCCAAACTGTGAACGTTAGAGCTCAGTAGGGCGCAGAAATATAACTAATATCAGATTATAGCCCTAAGGTCAAACTACCTCTTCTTACCTAACCAATCGTGGCATAACCAAACGTAACCTGATTCAACCTATCGTGCTGTGACCATTATTTCTGGCCTCTCCGGGGCCACGCAAAACACATTATTGGAGAGTAGAACGCAGGAATCCATAGAATAGCAGTGTACATCAGAAAAGTCAAAGATACCCAAGCCAAACCCAAAACAACAGAACATAGCCAAACATGGCGTAACTCGACTCAACGAGCCGAGATCGCAATTGCTGCCCTCCCCAGAGCCAGGCAGGACGTACTGGAGCACAGTAGAGCGCAGAAATCCACTGAATTTCAGTGCATAGCTTAAAGTTAAAGCTATCTTGACCAAACTTAGTCTGACCAAAGCTAACCGAACGTAAGATGACTCAACATACCTTGCAGAGACCACTATTGCTGGCCTTCCCAGAGCCAAGCTTAAAGCAATAGAGTACTATAGGGCGCAGAAATCCTACTGACAGCAGACTATGGCGCTAAGGTGGAACTAGATCTTCTACACTAACAAATCGTGACATAACCAAACGTAATCTAACTCAACCAAACGTGCCGCGACCACTATTGCTGGCCTCCGCAGAGCCAAGGAGAAAACATTATTGTAGAGTGGAACGGAGAAATACATAGAATCGCAGTGTACATCGGAAAAGTCAAAGGAATCCACACCTAACCAAAAACCAACAGAACATAGCCAAGCATAGCCTAACTCAACCTAACGTACCGAGACCGCTATTGCTGCTCTCCGCAGGGCCGAGCAGGACATACTAGAGCACAGTAGAGCGCAGAAATCCAACATATAACAGTGTACAGGACGATAGTTAAAGCTGCCCTACCGAAACGTGGTTTAACCCAACCTAACGGTACATATCCTTATTTATTGTAACGTGACGAGACCAACACAGCTGGCCATCCCAGAGCCATGCAGAATACATATGTAGAGAGAGGGTCGCCAAAATCCATGGAATCGCAGTGCATATCGGAATAGTCAAAACTGCCCAAACCAAACCCAGACCAACACAATATAGCCAAACATAGCCTAACTCAACCTAACGTGCCTACACCGCTATTACTGCCCTTCCCAGGGGAAAGCAGGGCATACTAGAGTAGAGAAGGTCGCAGAAGTCCACCGAATATCCGCGTACAGCGCAAAAGTAAAGCTACTCTGACCAAACTTAGCCTGCCCCGACCAACCCGAAAGTAACCTGACCAAACGTATCGTGCAGAGGGCACCATTGCTGGCATCCTCAGAGCCATGCTGAAAGCATTGTAGGGCGCAGACATACACATAATAGAAGACTATTGTACTAAGTTCAAAGCTACCACTCCTAACGTAACCAGTCGTACCATAACCAAACTTAACCTAACTCAAAAACGTAACGTGCCGCGGCAACTATTGCTTGCCTCCACATACGCAACCAAAACACATTAGTATGGAGTAGAACGCAGAAATCCATATTATCGATGTGAATATTGGGAAAGTCAAAGCAGCCCAAGCCTACCCCAAGACAACGGAACATATCTAAACATATCCTAACACAAACTCACGTGCCGAGACCGCCATTACTGCCAGGCATAGTGCAAAGCAGGACGTTCTACAGTACAGCAGAGCATTGGAGTCCACCATTTATCATTGTACACAACGAAAGTTAAACCTACCCAAATCAAACTTAGCCGAACCCAACCTAACCGAACGTAACCTGATCCAACGTAACGTGCCGAGACCGCTCTTGCTGCCCTCCCCAGCGCCAAGCAGGACATACTAGAGCACAGTAGAGCCCAGAAATCCACGGAATAGCAGTGTACGACACAAAAGTTAGTTCTAACCCCTCCAAACTTAGCTTAGCCCAACCTAACCGAATGTAACCTGTCACAACATAACGTGCCGAGACCACTGTCGCAGGCCATCCCAGAGCCAAGATGAAAATGTTAGCCCACAGTTGTGCGCAGGAACCCACCTAACTTCAGAATATAGCACTACAGTCAAAGCTACCTTCTGCTAACGGAACCAACCGTAACATAACCAAACGTATCCTGTCTCAACCTTACGTGCAGGGACCACTATTTCTGGTCTTTGCAGAACCAAGCTAAAAGCATTATAGCACTGTAGTGCGCAGAAATATTCTCAAATGCAGCCCAAAGTACTAATGTCAAAACTATCATCGCCTAGTATAGCCAACCGTAACATAGCAAAGCGCAACCCAACTCAACCTGACGTGCCACGGCCACTATTCCTGGCCTCCCCGAAGCCAAGCTGAAGATATTAGCGCGCTGTAGGGTACAGAAATCCACTCAATGGCAGACTATAGCGCTAAAGTCAAAACTATCCTCTCCAAACCTAGACAACCGTGACATAACCAATCGTAACCTAACACAGGCAAACGTGCGCGACCGCTATCGCTGGCCTCCTCAGAGCGAAGCCGGACACATTAGCGGGGAGTAGAACGCAGAGATCCATAGAATGGCGGTGCATATCGAAAGAGTCAGCGCTACCCAATCCTAACCCAAACCATCAGAACATAACCAATCACAGCATGACTCAAACTAATGTGCCGAGGCCTCTAATGCTGCCCACCCCAGAGCCATGCAGCACGTACTAGAGTACAGCAGAGCGCAGAAACCACCGAATAGCAGCGTACAGCGCAAAAGTTATTGCTATCCTGACCAAACATTGCCTAACCCAACATAGCCGAACTTGACATAACTCAACATAACGTGCCGAGGCCACAATAGATGATCTTCCTAGAAGCGAGCTGAAATTATTAGAGCACTGTAGGGCGCAAAATCCTCCTAATAGCGGACTATAGCACTAAAGTCAAAGCTATCGTCTACTAACCTAACCATCCGTAGCATAACCAACCGTAACGTAACACAAACTAACGTGCCGGTACCACCATTGTTGGCCTCCACACAGTCACGCGGAACACGATAGTGTCGAGTAGACCGCCGAAATCCATATAATTGCAGAGTATATCGGTAAAGTCATAGCTACCCAAGCATATCCCAAACCAGCAGAACATAGCCAGACCTTTTTTTTCACGTGGGGGAAATCTTCCAAAGATACCCGGCCCCCTTAGGGGAGGGGGCGGGGTTATGTGGGATTTTTAACCACTAAAACCCCCACGATGGCCAGCCCTTCGCATTTCGGTGCGCCCTGGACTTCGCGGCGACGCAATTGCCAGGACGCCCCCGCGACGCAACCGCAGTTCCCTCCCGGCGCGACGAGTAATCGCACCCGAAACGATCATGTCCATGCGCGCGAGACGGGTCGTTTACAGGCACACACACACACACACACACACACGAACACAACACGCATACCACCACACCGCAACGCACGCATACCCTGCGGACGCCGCGCGACCATCACGCGACGCCGCGCGCCCAGACCACGGTCTCTCGAACTGACGGGCCCCCACACGTCAGCTCGTGGTCACCCTGACCTAGGTTACAACGGGAGAGAGAGACGGTCTCCCCGGCCGTAGGTACATGGTCGCTCGCGAAGGCGGAGGTCTAACGCGTTAACACATCCGGCAGTGCGCGCGCCGCCCTCCGGCGCCGCGCTTGCAGCCTCCGCCGCCCTACGCGCGAGGAGCACGCGCTACGCTCGCGGGCTCTCTCCGCGGCCTCCTTCTGTAGCATAACCGCCTCGCAGAAGGAGGCCACCGCACGCCACGCACCTAAGCCCTCCGTCATCCGCGCCACGACGACTGAGAGCGAAAGGTCCCTACCCACCGCGCGACACAGTACCCGGCGCTCGCGAGCCCACGCCGGACATTCCTCCAGCGTGTGCTGCGCCGTGTCCCGCCCTTCCCCGCAGTGATGACACCGCGTGTCACGTTCCCGCCCGATACGACACAGGTACTCCCCGAAGCACCCGTGCCCGGTTAGCACCTGTGTCAGGCGGAATGTGTGCCGGCTGCCGCTGCGCCCCCATGCATCCAACACGGGGAGCACAGCCTCGATCACCCGGTGCCGCCGGCTACTCGGCTTCCTCAGCCGAGCTCGCCAGGCGGTCATCAAAGACTCTCGAACCCTTCGCCTCAACGAAACGGACCCCTCTTCAGGAGCACCGCCGCCGCCAGCGTGTAGGAGACCGTAGATACGGGCCTCCCCCACCGCTTGCAGTTCGAATGGCGGGACACCTGCCAGGACCATCGCCGCCTCGTGGGATATCGTGCGGTAACCGCGCACGACCCTGATCGCCATCCTGCGAGCGACTCGCCGGAGAATCGCCAGACTGCGCGGACTGGCGACCAGGTCGTTCGCCCAGATCGGAGCCCCGTAAAGTGCCACCGAGCGAACGACTCCTGTGTAGAGGCGGCGCACCCTCCCGTCTGGCCCTCCCAGGTTGGGTAGCAGGCGACATAGCGCCCCCGCCATACCTTCCAGGCGTGGTTCCAGCGCGAGAAAATGTTCGTCGAATTTCCAGTGGCTATCGAGGAGGAGACCGAGGTATTTCATCCGGTCCCGTACCTCGACCACGACGTTCCCCACGCGCATCAGGGACTTGGGCGGCTTCCCGTGGTGCCGATGGCAAAACCACATTGCCTCGGTCTTCTCGGGGGAGATGCACAGCCCTAGCCGCTGGATGCTATTCGCGACGAGGGCCACGCCGCTTTCCGCGCGCAGCGTGGCCTCCTCCCAACTCGACCCGGCGGCCATCACCAGCGTGTCGTCCGCGTAACACGTCAGGCTCAGGCCGCGGGGGAGGGGAGTGCGCAACACAGCGTCGTACGCGAGGTCCCAGAGGATCGGTCCGAGTACCGATCCCTGTGGAACCCCGCAGTTCGTCGCACGCACGACGGTCGAGTATCGTCCGGGATACTCGATCGAGCGCTCCGCCAAATAGACGCCGATCACCGCCATCATGTATTGGGGAACCCTGTGGTACAACAGGGCACACCGGATGGCGGCCCAGGGCAGGGTGTTGAAGGCGTTGGCGATATCCACACCGACCGCCAGCACCACTCCGCCACGGTCGACGGCAGCCTCCGACAGGGTACGAACGCGCTTGATCGCGTCGATCGTCGACCGACCATGCCGGAATCCGAACTGGCTGACGCTGAGATCGGGACCCACGTTCGTTAAATGCTCTCGGAGGCGGGCAGCTAGAACGCGCTCGAAGAGCTTGCCCGCCTCGTCGAGCAGGCATATCGGCCGATATGCCTTCGGAGAGTTCGGGGGCTTCCCTAGTTTCGGGATCAGCACGACCCTCGCTCTCTTCCAACATGCCGGGAAGCGACCGGTCCTGAGGCAGCTGTCGAACAGCCGTCGCACACGGTCGCCCCACGCTTCCAGAGCCAGTGCAAATGCTCGGCCTGGGATGCCGTCCGGTCCGGGGGCGGTGCTCCTCGCCCCCATCCTGACGACCGCACGGCACAACTCCTCGCGCGAGACCCCCAGCTCGTCGGACCACCCGACCAGTTCCGACCGCACTGCAGCGGGATGCACCCGATCCGCCGCCACCACAGGGAAGAGGGTATCGATCACCCGCCGCAGGAGCTCGGGGTCCATACGCTCGGTCACGGGGGGCGCCCATGCCCTTAACTTCCCCAATACTAATTTATAGGGGCGTCCCCACGGATCGCTTTCGAGCGTCGAGAGTAGTTCGTCCCATTGCCGAGATTTGGCTCTGCGAATCTCCCTCCGGAGATCGCCCACCGCGGACCGGTACCCGCGATAGAGACGCGCGATTTCCTCGGCGGACACCGCGCGTCGTCGACGACGCGCCCGAGTGTACTGGCGCCGGGCGAGCACGCAGAGCTCCCGGAGCTGCGCGATTTCAGCCGACCACCAGTGCACTGCACCACGCGAAGGTGGCTCCTTCACGCGCGGCATGGCGACGTTGCACGCGCGCGTCATCGCAGCCCTTAGCCGCTCCGCCCCTAAGCTTGCTTCGTCGTTTTCGCGCCCGACAGCCCCATCCGCCCAGGCGACGACCTGGACGGCCGCGGCGAAGAGGTCGCGGTCGAGGCGCCCGAGCGCCCATCGCGGCGCGGTGGTGTGCTTCCCGCTGGGTGGTTCCAGACCGGTGCGAGGAGTGACGGCAAGCATCATGGTGATGTGGAGGTGGTCGCTGAGCGTTTCCACCTCCACCGCCACCCTCCAGCCGGTGACCCGCCGCACAGCTGCCGGCGATGCGAACGACAAGTCCACGATGGACGTGCCGTTCCACCGAACGCACGTGCTTACGGAACCCCGATTGAGCAACCGGAGATCCAACCCCGCGGCCCAATCTTGCAGGGCCTCACCCAGAGCGTCTGTTCGCGGGGAACCCCACGCCACGGAGTGGGCGTTGAAGTCCCCCAGGACCAGAACCGGATGAGCCATGTGTCCACTAAGGAAACCTCCGAGCTCGTCCAGGAACCTCTCGCACGACGAGAAGCCGCGGCTGGTGGAGACGTAGCACCCCACCACGACTACGTCGTCCCAGGATACCGCCACGAATCCCTCACCGCTGTGAAGCAGCGTTGGTGCGGGTGTCCGCCGTAGTCCCCTGGCGATGATCGCCACGGAGCCGTCCCGATCCCCGAACCACCCGTCTTGTTCCAGGATACGGTACGGCTCTGCTGTAACAGCTAGCCCGACACCAAGCTCAACGAGCGTCTGCAGGAGCAGGTCCTGCGACGCCCGCGAGTGGTTCAGGTTGGCTTGGAGCACCATGGACGACGTGAAAGTGGCCCCCTTTCCTTTGGGCCGGCTGCGGGCCCGGTGCTCCGCCAGTCGGCGGGCCATTCGCGGTCGCGTTCGCGGAGACGGAATTCGCGGAAGCAGCTTTCGAGTTGGCGCTCGCAGGCGCCTGGCGAGCCGCGCAGTTCGCCTTTGGCGGGCAGCACGCCTTGCTGCCCAGCCGGTGGTTGGTGGGGCGGCCGAGCCCGGCGCAAACCGTGCACATGGGTGCAGGCGCACTACACGCACCGGCACGGTGGCCCGCCGCGCCACACCTGAAACAGGTGTCGCTGCGGTCCACCGCGCTAGAGCATCCGTTCCTTGTGTGACCGAACGCAAGGCAACGGAAGCACTGGAGGCGCCGTGCCTCCAAGGCTACAACACGGGCCGAAGTCCAGCCGACGCGGATCCGCCCGCAATCGACGGCCTTTCTCGCTGCCGCGAGGGGACACTGAGCCCATACAGAGCCCAGCCCCGAAGCTGAAGACCTGATCACTCCGGTTCTTATTTCCGCCTCGGTGCAATCACCGACCATAGCCAGGGCAGCGGCCACCTCGCGGGGGGTGTCAGAGTCGTCGAGCCCTGTCACTCTCAGCTCCGCTTTTTTGATGGGAACCGTAACACGCACGCCGGATCCCTCCAAGACTTCCCTCATTCGCCCGGCGAGAGCGGCGGCTCGCTGTGCACCCTCGGGTCCGCCGACATCCAGCAGTAGACCGCCGGAAGCAGCCCGACGGGGGCGCAAGTCCTCGATCCCGAGGTCGGCGAGATTTATCTTTCCCCTTGCAGCGGAGATGGCCTCCGCGCAAGAGAGACTCGACCCCTCGGGTACCCAAACCGCG
>NW_016910445.1:41002-47143 GCF_001483705.2 Eufriesea mexicana
CGGAGACCGCCGAGGCCACCAGTACAGGCCGCGCGCGCAGGGCGGCGTTGGAGCCCGCTTGCTCCGGCGCTCGGGTAGGCGCATCCCGCCCGGCCGCCACGGGTAGCGTACGCACGAGCTCCTCGAACTTTTCGTCGATTCGGAGACTGAGTGCCGCGAAGTCAGCCTCCATACCGAAGTCGGGCGCCGGTGCCGCTGCTCCGGCGTCCGCGGACGCACGCACATTTCTAGCGGACGCGGGGTCGACGATTACCCGCCTCCGCTCCTGATCCAGCTCCGCGCGCAAGGAGGCGATCTCCGCCTGCCGGGAAGCATCGTTCTCCCGCAAGTCAGCTATAACCGCCTGCTGGGAGACGTCCTTCTTCCGCAGGCCGGCGATCTCCGCCATCAGCACGCGGACCCTCTCCGCGACATAGCCAGACCTAGCCTGACTCAACCTAACGTGCAGATAACGCTACTGTTGCCTTCCTCGGATCCAAGCAGGACATACTAGAGCACAGTATATCGCAGTAATTCTCCGAATAGCAGCGTACACCACAAAAGTTAAAGCTATCCTGACCAGACATTGCCTAACCCAACCTAACCGAACGTAACCTGACCCAAAATGAAGTGCAGAAGCCACTGTTGCTGGCCTCCCCAGAGCCAAGCAGAAGACATTCGCGGAGAGTTGTAACCATAGAATCGCTGTGTATATCAGTCGAGTCATAGCTACTCAAACCTAACCCAAACCAAAGGAACATAACCAAACATAGCGTAACTCAAACCACCGTGCTGAGACCACCATTGCTGTCGTCCCTAGGGCCAAGCAGAGCATACTAGAGCATAGTTTATCGCAGGAATCCACCGAAAAGCAGTGTGCTGCATAAAAGTTAAAGCTATCGGGACCAAACGTAGCCTAGCTGAACTTAACCGAACGTAACATGACTCAGCATAACGTACCGGGACAGCTAGTGCTGGCATTCCCCGAGCCAAGCTGAAGATATTAGAGCACTGTAGGGCGGAGGAACCCACCTAATGGCAGATTGTGGCACTAAAGTCAGAGCAATCCTCTCCTAACGTAACCAATCGTAGCATTACCAAACGTAACCTTACTCAGACTAAAGTGCCGCGACAACTATTGCTTACCTCCACGGAGCCAAACAGAACACATTAGTGGAGAGTTGGACGCTGAGATCCATAGAACCGCAGTATACGCTACCCAAACGTATCCCAAGCAAACGGAGCATAAGCAAACATGGCGTAGCTCAAACTAACGTGCCGAGACCGCGATTGCTGCCCTCCCCAGTACCAAGCCATACAAACTAGAGCACAGTGGAGCGCAGAAATCCACCGCATAGCAGTGTACAGCACAAAAGTTAAAGCTATCCTGACCAAACTTAGCATGAACCAGCCTAACCGAACGAAACCTGACACATCGTAACGTGCTCAGACCACTATTGCTGTCCTTGCCAGAGCCAAGCCTAAAATATTAGAGCACTGTAGGGCGCATAAATCCCCCTAATAGCTGACTATAGCAATAAAGCAATGGCTACCCTCTCCGAACCTAGGGAATCGTATCATATCCGACCGTACCGCGACTTACCCTGACGTGCCGTGACCTCTATTTCTGGCCACCGCAGTGCCAAACAGGGCAAACTAGAGCGCAGTGGAGCCCAGGGATTCACCGAACAGCAGTGTGCAGCACAAAAGTTAAAGCTTTCTATCCAAACATGGCCTAACCCAACCTTGCCGCACGTAACCAGACTCGACATAACGTGCCGAGGCCACTATTGCCTCTATTACCTTCACGAAGCCAAACTGATAATATTAAATCACATTAGGGAGCAGGAACCTAACCCAATCTAGCGTAACCAAGCCGAACGTAGCATAACACCACCTAACGTGCAGAGACCGCCATTCTTGATCTCCCCAGAGTAACGCAGAGAACACTACAGCACAATAGAGTGTAGATATCTAGCGTATTGCAGTGTGTAGCGCAAAGGTCAGAGATAACCTAACCTAACCTCTCCTAACCTAACCTAACTGAACGTAGCTTAACTAAATGTAACGTGCCGCGACCACTATTGCTGGCCTCCCCAGGGTCTAGCAGATTAGAGTAGAGCACAGTAGACGGCAGGAATTGACCGAGTAACTGTGTATAGTACGAAAGTCAAAGCCAGCTTGACCCATCATATCCTAACCTGACGCAACCGAGCGTAAGCAAACTAAAACTAAAGTGCCACGACAGCTATTACTCGCATCCCGAGAGTCGAGCGGGGTATAGTAGAGCAATGAGGAGCGCAGAAATCCACGGAATAGCTGTGTACAGCACTAAAGTCAATGCTACCCTCTCCTAACATATACAAACGTAATACAACCGAACGCATCCTAACAGATCGTTGGTCTCCCCAGAGAAAAGCAGAATAAACTAGACCGCAGCAGAGCGCTGAAGGCCACCTGATAGGTGTGTATAGCACAGAAGTCGAAGATATCCTATCCTAACATAACCTAACCTAACCTAGCCAAACGTAGAGAAACTATACCTAACGAGGCGAGACGTGCATTGCTTGCGTAACCATAGCTAAGCAGTACATATTAGAGTACAGTAGGGCGCAGAAATTCACCGAACAACAGTTTATACAACGAAAGTCAAAGCTATCCAGACCTAATACAAACAAGCTTAACCTAACAAAACGTAGCGTGGCTCAACCTAACGTGCCGAGACCTCAACTACTGGCCTCCCCAGAGCCGAACAGAGTATAGTAGAGCAATGTAGAGCACAGAAATCCGCCGAAGAGCAGTGTATAGCGCAAAAGTCTTTGCAATCCTCACCTAACCCATCCAAGCGTAACGTAACCAAAAGCACCTGACTCATACATACGTGCCGAAGCCGATGCTGCTGGCCTCCCCATAGCCAAGCAGAGTATACAAGAGCAAAGAAGAGCGCAGAAATCCACCGAATAGCTGTGTATAGCACAAAAGTCAAGGCCAGCCTATCAAACATAGCCGAACGTAACGCACCAAGCGTAGCATAGCATATCCTAACGTGCCGAGACCACTACAACTGCCCCCCTCAGGGACCAGCAGAACATATTAGAGCAACGTGGCGCGCACAGATCCACCGAATGGCGGTTTAAGGCAAAAAAGTCAATACTATCCTGTCCTAAGCTAACCGATCGTAACATAGCCGTACATAGTGTATCTAAGCCTAACGTGCAGAGACCTCTATTGCTGGCCTCCCTAGAGTCGAACAGAGTATAGTAGAGCACAGTAAATCCTAGAAATACACCAAATAGCAATGTTTACCACAAAGGTCAAAGACATCTCAAACTAACCAAACCTAACATAACTTAATCAAACAAAGAGTAACCATACCCTATCGTGGCGAGGTCTCTGCCGTGGCCTCCCCAATGCCAAGTAGGACATATTAGGGAGCAGTAGAGCGCAGAAGCTCAACGAATAGCAGTGTACAGCACAAGAGTCAAAGCCATCCTAACCAAACATAACCGAACCTAACCTAACCAAACGCAACCTAGATAAACCAAACGAGTAACGACCACTATTTCTGGCCTCCCCAGAGTCAAGCAGATGCTTTCAGAGAAATGCAGGGCGCAGATATCGACCGACTAGCAGCGTACAACGGACGAAGCCATTCTAACCAAACGTAACCTAACCTAACCTTGCCATGCGTAACATGACTCAACCAAACATGCCACGACCGCTATTACTGGCTTCCGCAGAGTCATGCAGATGCCAGTAGAGCAATGCAGTGCACAGATTTCGAACGAATAGCAGTGTATAGCCCAAGGGTCAAAGCTATACCATCCAAACCAATCCTTTCATAGCCAGGCCATGCATGCCGAGACCGCCATTGCTGGCCACTCCAGAGCCAAGCATAACATATTAGACCACAGTTGAGCGCTGAAGTTCGCCGTATAACAGTGTATAGCACAAAAGTCAAAGCTACCCTATCCTAATATATCCAATCATAACATAACCAATCGTAACATAACACAACCTAACGTACCCCGCCCGCTATTGCTGGCCTCCCCAGAGTCGAGCAGAATATACTAAAAGAAAATAGGGCGCATAGGTCCATAGAATCTCAGTGCACAGCACAAAACTCATATCTATCGAGATATAACACATGCTAACATAACGTAAGAGAACGTAGCCTACCTCAACATTAAGTGCCGCGGCAACCATTGCTGCCCTCCCCAAGGCGAAGCAGAATGTAGTAAATCTCCGACGTGCGCAGAAATTCGCCGGATTTTAGTGTTTAACACGAAAGACATAGGCACCATTACCGAAATTAACCCAAACTAAATAAGCCAAACGCCGCCTAACTCAACCTAACGTGCCGAGACCAATATTGGTGGCATTCCCGTGGCTAAGGAGAAAATACTAGAGCACAGCAGAGCTCAATTATCCACCGCATTGAAATGTATCGCACAAAAGTCAATCATAACCCAACATAACTTGGCCTAACCTAACATATCCAAACGTAGTTTAGCTCAACATAACGTGACGAGACCAATATTGCTGGCATCCCAGAGGCAAGCAGAGCATATTAGAGCACATTAGACAGCAGAAATCCACCGACAAGCAGTGAGTAGCACAAATGCCGTAGATATCCTTGCATAGCCTGACGTAACCAGACTCAACCAAACGTAGCATAACTCAAAATACCGTGCAGCGACCACTGCACCTGGCCAACCCCACAGCCAAGCAGAATGTAGTAGAGAACAGTAGATCGCAGAAATCCGCCGAATAACAGTGTATAGCACGAAAGTCTTAGCTATCCTAGCCAAACAAGGCCTAACATTACCTAACCAAATGTAACATAACGCAACGCAACATGCCACGGTCACTATTGCTCACCAAACCACAGTCGGGCCGAAAATAGCAGAGCAGTTTAGAGTGCATAAAATGCACCGAATAGCAGTGTATAGCAGAAAAGTCGAAGATAACATAACCTAACCTGACCTAACCAAACCCAGCGAAGCGTAACACACATCAAACTAATTTGCAGGGACAGCTATAACTGGCGGTTCCATAGCCCAATAGAACGTATTAGAGCACTGCAGGGCGCAGATACCCACCGAATAGCAGCGAGCGGCACAGAAGTTATGCTGTCACTGCCTCACCGGCATCGCGCTGCTGGATAAGGTGCTGACGTACCTGCGGGGCAAAAGGGTCATCGTCGGAGCGGACGCCAACGCCAAGTCGCCCCTGTGGTTTAGCAGGGAGCTTGACGATCGCGGCGAGCTCCTCGACGGCCTGATTGCACAGCACGGTCTGTTGGTGCTGAACCGGCCGTGCGATGTCACAACGTTTGAGACAACGCGCGGGAAATCTAACATCGACGTGACGCTCGTCACTCCGGAAACACTACCGCTCGTGCACGACTGGAAGGTGCACGAGGACGGAACCTCCAGCGACCACCGGATACTGGAGACGCGACTTAACCTCAAGAAGAGGAAAGCACTGCCACCACCACTGCCACCACGCTACCACACCAGGAAGGCCAAGTGGGAAAAGTTCCACAAGTCCATCATGGAAGAGAAGAGGAACCTGTCCGAAATGGTAATCAGGTGCCAAGAGGACGTAGAGAGTATGGCCGTAGAGCTGGAGCGGGTTCTCACCAAAGCCTGCGACGCGGCCATACCGAAGAAGAAATGGCACGAAAGGTCCAACCCTTGGTGGACCCAAGATCTCACACGTGCCAAGAGAGATGCGTACCGAGCAAGAAGGAGGTACCAGGGGACCAAGGACCCCGCAACGAGGGAGACAGAGAAGCAGAGATACCGCGAATTGCGAAGGAAGTACACCAGAAAGGTGACGAACGCGAAGATCCAAAACTGGCGCCAGTTCGTCACCGAGGAAGGAAATAAAGAGCTCTGGGGAATTGTCTACAAGACTGCCCTCGGGAAACTGAGGAGAGAAGAGTCGACGTGCGCACTCAGCACGCCGCAAGGAGAAACCTCGTGCTGGCGATCCACAGCAGAGGCGATGTTAACCGCGCTCGTTCCAGATGACGACGTGGAAAAAGACACGCCCGAGCAACGGTGGATCCGAGAGGACTCCAAGAACGTCCCGGAAACCGCAGACAGCCCCCCATTCAGGTACGAGGAACTGGGCAGCGCGATAGCGCGTCTCAAA
>NW_016910445.1:48944-63726 GCF_001483705.2 Eufriesea mexicana
AAGAGGAAATCGTGGTGGCGGAGGGAGAAGAGGCGGTGTGGAAGAAGAAGAAGAAGATATTAGAAGCAGAGGACCAAGAAGAAGCACAAGGCTGGCACAAGCAGGACCCAACCGGAACAGGACCAACCGCTGCTAAGGAGGAAGCAGCCAACATGGACATACGAAGAAGATGGCCAGACAGGATGACCAAGAGAAACACCGGAGGAAAACTACTGCAAGGGAAGCGAGGTAAGGCACCTGTGACCGTCACCGCAGGCGGTATCCAGAGACGGATACCGGGACGGTGCAGGTATATCGGCACACGCCATCCTGCTGGGACCGAGCGAAAGCTGGCAGCTCCGCCTCCACGTGGCTCCCGCTGGTAACGAGGCTGCGGGCTGCTAGACAACCCGCAGCCACGGCCAAGTGAGCTGCTTCCCGCAAGGGTAGGTCCAACTTGTCCGATGATCCTCCAACGGTGAGGGCAGGGTTTTTCCAAGCCGCGTGTCCAACACCTACACACGCGTTCCCCTGCGGCGGCGACGCTAGAAAGTACAATAACATCTTTTTGGCGAAGCCGTTATAAAGCATTAGCTCGAGGCACGGCGCGGTCGCCAGTTGGCGGGCCCCGGTAACGCGCACAATACTTGTCACTGCCTAACCAAACGTAACATAAGCGAACGTAGATAAAATTAACCAAACGTGCCGAGACCACAACTGTTGGCCTCCACAGGGCCAAACAGAATATTCTATAGCACATTACAGAGCAGAAGTCAACCACATTGCAGTGCACAGCACAAAAGGTACTGTTGTCCGAATATTACATTACCCAACCAAACCAGACCGATCGTAGCACCGCTCAACGTAACGTGCGGAGACCACTGTAGCTGGCATCACCGCAGCCTAGCAGGTTATACTAGAGCAGAGTAGAGCGCAGAAGTCCACCGAATAGCAGTGTATAGCGCAAAAGTCGAAGCGATCATCTCCTACCATAACAAAACGTAACATAACCGAACGTAGCCTATCTCATCGGAATGTACCGAGACCACTATTACTGCAACTCCCCAGGGTCGAGCAGTGCATAGTAGATCACAGTAGAGCCAAGTGTTCCATAGAATAGCAGTGTTGAGCACAAAAGTCAAGGATTTCCTAACCTATCTCAAAATAACTTAACCTAACCAAATGTAATCTAACACATCCTAACGTGCCGCGATCACCATGTCTGGCCTCTCCAGAGCTCAGCGGAGCATATTAGATCACACTAGAGCGCAGAAAAACGCCTAATATCAGCGAATAGCACAAATGTGAAGGATACTCTAACCTCTCCTGACCTAACCTAACCAAACCAAACGAGACGAGGCTGGCACTGCGGACCTCCGCAGTGCCAAGCACAACATACCAGAGCTCAGCAGAGCGCAGAAATCCACCGAATAGAAGTGTATACCACGGAAGTCCAAGCTATGGAAGTCCCACCCAAGCTTACGTAGCCTAACTAAACGTAGCCTAGGTAAACCAAACGCTTCGAGACCACCATTGCTGCCCTCCTCAAGAACAAGCACAGCATATTAGAGAAAAGTACAGCGCGGAAATCCGCCGAATAGCAGTGTAGAACACAACGGCCGAAGCTAGTGCTCCTAACCTAACCAATCGTAACGTAACCAAACGTAGTCTAACCCAACATAACGTGACGCGATCACTATTGATGGCGTAACCAGAGATTGGCAGAATACGGTAGAGTACAGTAGAGTCCACATGTTGATATGATAGCTGTGTTGAACACAAAACACAAAGCTGTCCTAACCCAACCCCGAAGACACTTAACCCGAACAAACATAATATAACTCAACCTAACATTAGATCACCGTAGAAGTCAAGAGTCACCCGGATAGCAGTGCATGGCACAAGCGTTTAATATATTCTTTTCTAACCAGAACGAACGTGGCATAAGCAAACGTAGCATGGCTCAAACTAACGTGCCGAGACCACTGTTGCTGGCGTCCGAGGAGCCACGCAAAATATGCCAGCGCACGGCAGAGAGCAGGCATCCAATGCATTGCAGTGTATAGAATATGGGACAAAGGTGTCATAACCAAACCTGACCGAACCTAACCTAACCAAACGTAGCCTAACACAACACTACGTTCCGCGGCCGCCTCTAATGGCTTTCGTAGGGCCCAGCAGAGCATATTAAAGCTCATAAGAGCCGGGAAATCCGCTGAAAGCTGTGTACCGCACAAAAGTCAAAGTGACCTATCCTGGCATAGCCAGACGTAACGTAATCAAGCGCATCATAACCCAACCTAACACGACGAGGCCACCATTGCTGGCATCCACAGAGGCTAGCTGCATGTAGTGGGGAGCAGTAGTGCACAGAGATCCGCCGCATAGCAATGAAAACGACAAGAGCCGTAGGTATCCTAGCATAACCTGACCCAAGTTAACCCAACCGAACGTAGCATAGCTCATCACAACTTTCCTCGACTGCTGCTTTTGGCATACCCGGAGGCAAGCAGAACATAGTAGCGCACTTTAGATCACAGAAATCAGCCGAAAAGCAGTGTACAGCACTAAAGTCACAGCCATCTTAACCAAATTTTACTAGCCTATCCGAACCTAACATAACCTAACACAAACTAACGTGCCACGACCACCAACGCACGTCTCCCCTGGGACGAGCAGAGTATAGTAGAGCGATGTAGAGCGCAGATATCCACTGACTAGCAGTATATAGCACACAAGTCAATGCTATCCTTTCCTAATGTATCCAATCTTGACACAACCAATCGTAACACAACTCAAACTTACGTACCGCGACCACAATTGCTGCCCTCCCAATAGTCGAGCAGAACTCACTACAGGGCAGTAGATCGCAGAAATGAATAGAATCGCAATGTTTGGCACAAAAGTCATATGTATCAAAACCTTACCCAAACGAACGGAACCTAACAAAACGCAGCCTACCCCACATAACGGGCCGCGACCACTATTGGTGGCCTCCCCAGGGACAAGCAGAATATAGTAGCGCACAGACTAGCGCAGAAATCCACTGAGCAACAGTCTATAGCGCGCAAGCCAAAGCAATCCCTACCGAACTTAACTTAACCTAAACTACCCGAACGTAACCTGACTCAGCCTGAGGTGCCGAGACCGATATTGCTGGCCTCCACAGAGCCAAGCAGAAAATGTTAGAACGCTGTAGATCGCAGAATTCCGCCGCATTGCACTGTATAGCACAAAAGTCAAAGCTATCTTATCCTAACAGAGCCAATCGTAACGCAGACAGACGTAACCTATCTCAACATAAAGCACCGCAACCACTTCTTCTGGCATCCACGGAGCCAACCAGAATATACTACAGCACAGTAGAGAGCAGGAATCAACCGCATTGCAGTGAATAGCACAAAAGCTGCAGATATGCTAACCTAACCTTACCTAACCTTACCTTATCAAACGTAGCATAGCTCCACGTAACGTGCCGCGAACACTGCTCCCGGCCTCCCCAGGGTCAAGCAGAATGTTGTAGAGCTGAGTAGATCACAGAAATCCGCCGAATAACACTACATGGCACGAATGTCAGAGCTGTCCCAGCCAAACATTGCCAAACCTAACTTAACCAATCATAACATAGCCCAAACTAACTTGCCACGGCCACTACTTCTAGCCTCCCCAGAGTCGAGCGGAGTATAGCCGATGAATGTAGAGCGCAGAAACCCACCGAGTGGCGGTTTACAGAACAAAAGGCAAAGATATCCTGACTGAGCCTTCCTAACCAAACTTAGCGGAACGTAACCTTACTCAAGCTAACGTGCCGGGACCACTAATGCTGTCTCTCATAAACACAGGCAAAATGTTCTGCAATACATTAGAGCGCAGAAATATGCCAAACAGCAGTGTATAGCACAAAAGTCAGAGATACCCTAACCTTACCTGTCATGACCTGACTTTAAAAAGGTGGACTAACTAATCCTAACGTGACGAGACCATTATTGCTGTCCTCGGCGCCGAGCAGAACACACCAAAGCACTGTAGAGCGCAGAAATCCAACGAAAAGCAGTGGATAGCGCAGTAGTCAAAGACATCGTAACCAAACCATGCCCGACCTAGCCTGGCCAAACGTAACCTGACTCAATCTATCGTGCCACGACCACTATTGCTGGCCACGACAGGGTCGAACAGGTTACGGTGGAGCAACGTAGAGCCTAGAAGCCGCCCGAGTAGTGGTTTATAGCACCAAAATCAAAGCTACCCTATCCTATCCTGTCCAAACTTAATTTAACCGAACGTAGCATAGCTCAAACTAACGTGTCGAGAGCACTATTGCTGGTCTCCCCAGTTCCAAGCGGATCATATCGGAGTACAGTCGAGCGCAGAAGACCAACGTATAGCAGTTTAAACCACGAAACTCAATGGTATGAAAACCTAACCAAAACTAACATAACGTAGCTGAACGTAGACTAACTCTACCTAACCTGCCGAGTCCACCATTAATGGCCTCCTTACAGCCAATCAGAGAATATTATGGCACAGTAGAGCGCAGAAATCCGCCGTATAACTCCGTACAGCACTAAAGTTAGGTTTATCCTCTCCTGACATAACCAAACATAACATAAACAAACGTAACGAACCGCATCCTTACGTGCTGAGACCACTATAGGTGGCCTCCGCAGAGGCAAGCAGAAAATACTGGAGAACAGTAGATCGTAGAAATTGACCGCATTGCAGTGTAAAGCACAAAAGCACATTGATATCCTGACATAACCTGACCTAACCTAACCTAACCGAACGAAGGCTAATTGAAAATAACGTGGCGATAGCAGCATCGCTGCCATTGCTAGAGCCAAGCTGAACATATTAGAGTGCAGTAGGTTGCAGGTATCCACCGAATAGCAGTGTATAATACAAAAGTCAGGGATATCCTCTCGTAAACTAACCAATCGTAACATACCCAAACGTAACACAACGCAACCTAACGTGAAACTAACAATATTCCTGACCTCCCAGAGCCAAGCAGGGCATTTTAGAGGAGAGTAGAGCGTAGAAATCCATAGAATCGCGGTGTATAGCAGAAAAGTCAAGGCTATCCAAATCTAACCCGTGCCAACATAACCTAGCCAAACGAAGGCTAACTCTAGCTAACGCGCCGAGACCAATATGACTGGCCTCCCCAGAGTCCAGCAGAGTATAGTACAACAATATAGAACGTAGAAATCAACCGAATAGCAGCGTGTATCACTAAAGACAACTCTATCCTGTCCTAACATATCCAAACGTAATATAAGCAATCGTAACATACCCCAAACTATCGTTCCGAGGCCACCATTGCTGGCCTCCCATCAGACAGACAGAATACCCAAGGGCAAGGCAGAGCGCAGAAATCCACCGAATAGCAGTGTATGGCACAAAAGCCATAGCTATGCTGTCCTAACGTATCTAAGCGTAATATAATCAAACGTATCCTAACTTAACCGATAGTGCCGAGACCACTATTGCTGGAATCCCCAGAGGCAAGCAGAATATACTAGACCGCAGTAGAGCGCAGAGATCGACCAAAGCGCAGCATATAGTACAAAAGTCAAACATGTCCTAACTTAACCTGATCTAACCTAACCTAACCGAAAGGGGCCTAACTAAACCTAACGAGACGTGACCGATATTTCTGGCTTTCTCAGAGCCAAGCAGTGCATATTAGAGCACAGTAAAGAACAGAAATCAACCGAATGGCAGTGTATAGCGCAAGAGTCAAAGCTGTCCGATAGTACCCTAGCCAAGCGTAACATAAGCGGGCGTAACGTAACCCAGCCTGACGTGGCGCGACCGCTATTGCTGACCTCACGAGATATAAGCAGCGTGCAACAGAGCAGTGCAGGGCGCTGAAATCCTCCGAACAGCAGTGTACATCACGAAAACCAAATCTATCCGAACCAAACCTAACCAAACCTAACATAACCAAAGGTATAATGACTCAAACTAACACGTATAGAGCACTATTCCCGGTGTCCATGGTGACAAGCAGAGCGTGGTAGCGCACAATAGGGCGCAGAAGTCCTTAGAATAACATGGTGTAGCACAGAAGTCATAACAGACGTAACTTAACACAACGTAACCTCACCCATCCATGCCTAACCTAACTTAATATAAAGGGCCGCGACCACTATCACTGGCATCCCATGAGTGGAGCAGAGTGTAGCACCGCAATGCAGGGCGTTGCAATATACCGGATAGTAGCGTATAGCAGTAAAATCAAAGCTATCCTTGCCTAACGTATCGAAACATAGCATAAACAAACTTTACGTAGCCCAACCTGCCTCGCATAGACCAATGTTACTGATCTTGCCAGGGACAAGCAGAACATATTAGAGCACAATGTAGCGCGGAAATACGCCGAATAGCAGCGTATAGCACAAGGGTCTGAGGTATTCTATCCCAACATAACCAAACGTGACATAACCGAACACAATATAACTCAGACAAATGTGTCGAGACCAATACTGCTGTCCTCCCCATAGCCAAGCTGAGTGTACTATAGCCTAGTGGAGCGCAGATATCCACCGAATAGCAGTGTATAGCACAAATATATTTGCCCTCCTAACCAAACTTTGTCTAACATGACCAAACCGAACGCAGCATAACTCAGCCAAACGTGACGCGACCGCAATTTCTGGACTCCCCATATTCGAGCAGAGTGTAGTAGAGCAATGAATATCGCAGAAATCGACCGGGTAGCAGTGTATAGCGCCAAGGTCGAAGTTATCCTGTCCTAACGTTGCCAAACGTAACATAAGGAAACGTAGCATAACTCAACCTAACCTGCCTACACCACTACTGCCGACCTCGCCAGAGCAAAGCAGTATATACTAGAGCGAAGGAGAGAGCAGGAATCCTCCGCAATGTGGTGCAAAGCAGAAAAGTCAAAGATATCATAATCTAACCTGACATAGCCTATCCCAGTCAAACGATCCATAACTCAACCTTACGTGCCGAGACCACAATTGCTGTCATCTACAGCGCCAAGCAGGGAACATTAGAGCACAGTAAAGAGACGAAATCCACCGAATAGCAATGTATAGCACAAAAGTCAAATATATCCTAACATAACCAGGCCTAACCTAACCTAAACAGACGTAGAGTAACCAGACCTAACGTGACGCGAGCACTATTTCTGGCTTCCCCTATGGCATGCAGAATATGATGGAGCACCGTACAGCACATAGGTCCATAGAATGCCCGTGCATAGCACAAAAGCCAAAGATATCCTCACCAAAACCAAACAATCCTAACCTAACCAAACGAGACATAGCCCAATCTAACGCGCCGCGGCCGTTATTTCTGGAATTCCCAGGTCAATGCAGGGAATATTGGAACGCTGTAGAGCGCAGAAATCCACCGAATAGCAGTGCACACCACAAGAGACGTAGCTACCCTAGCCTATCGTAACCAAGCCTATTAAAGCAAAACGTTGCCTAACGCAACCTGACGTGCCTAGACCGCAGTTACTGTCCTCCCCACTGCAAAGCAGAATATACTAGAGCACAGGAGATCGCAGGAATTCGCCGCACGGTATTGCAGAGCACATAAGTCTAAAATATCGTAACCTAACATATCCAAACGAGGATTAGCACAACCTAACGTACCGAGACCACCATTGCTGGCGTCAACAGCGCCAAGCTGGGTATACTAGATCACAGGAGAGCCCAGAAAGCCACCGAATACCAGCGTACAGCACAAAAGTCAAAGCAACCCTAACCAAACATAGCCCAACCACACCTAACCAAACGTAACCTAACTCAACCAAGTGAGCCTCGACCACTATTGCTTGGCTCCCCGGAGTCGAGCTGAATTTACTAGAGCACAGTGGAGCGCTGCAATCCACCGACTGGCAGCTTACAGCAGAATAATCAAAGCCACCCTAACCTATCCCATACTATCCTAACAAAACCTTACGTACGGAGGCAGCAATGGCAGGCGTCCTACAGCCAAGCAGAGCATAATAGAGTACAGTAGAGCGCAGAATACTACCAGACAGAAGTGTATTGCACAAAAGTCAAAGCTATCCTAACCAAACCTATACAAACCTATCCTAACCGAGCGTAACACCACTCAATCTAGCATAACGCGGACACTATTCCTGGCGACCCCAGAGACCAGCAGAGCGTGGTAGAGCACAGCTGAGCGCAGAAGTCCGTAGAATCGCAGTTTATAGCAGAAAAAGCAAAGACACCAAGCTTTACCAAATCAAACATGACATAACCAAACGCAGCCTATCTCATCCTAACGTGCCGAGACCACAATTACTGGCTTCCACAGAGGCAAGCAGAAAGTACTAGTGCACTGTAGAGCGCAGAAATACACCGTGTTGCAGTGTACAGCATAAGAGTCAAAGGTATCATAATCTAACCCAAACAAACCTAACCGAACCGAGCGTAACCTAACACAGCCTAACGTGCCAAGACCAGTATTGCTGACTTCCCTGCACCCAAGCAGAACATATCAGGTGAGAGTTGGACGTAGAAATTCATAGAATCGCAGTGAACAGCAGAAAATTCAAACCTATCCAAGCCTAATCCAAGCAAAAGTAACCAAACCAAACGTGGCCTAACTCAACCTATCGTGGCGCGATCACTACTACTGGCCTCAGCAGTGTCGCGCAGAGTATAGTAAAGCAATGTAGAGCTCAGGAGTCCACTAATAGTAGTGTATAGCGCAAAAGCCAAAACTATAATGACCAAACCTAACCACGTGTAGCAAATCCAAACGTATCCTATCTAAGCCTAACGTGCCTAGACCACTTCTGCTGACCTCCCGGAGCACATTAGAATATACCAGAGGACACTAGTGTGCAGAAATTCGCCGCAAGGCAGGGTAGAGCACAAAAGTCAAAGATATCCTATCTAAACCTAGCCAATCCTTCCATACCTAAACGTAGCATAACTCAACCGAACATGCCGAGACCACGATTGCTGGTTTCCGCTGATCCTAGCAGAACATATAAGAGCACAGTAGAGCGCAGAAATCCACCTATTGGCAGTGTATAGCACAAAAGCCGAAGCTATCTTAACCTAACCCGAGCAAACGTAATCTAACCAAACGTAACATAACACAAAATAACATGCCAAGACCACAACTGCTGGCCTCGCCAGATCCAGGAAGAGCCTTCTAGAGCACAGTAGAGTGCAGATGTCCAAAGAACAGCAGTGAGCAGCAGTATAGTCAAAGCTATCCTAACCTAACCCAACGTAACATAGCCTAGCCAAACGAAATCTATCTCAGACTAACGTTCCGCGACCACTATTGCCGCCCTCCCAGAGCCAAGCAGAACATATTAGAGGGTAGTAGAGAGCAGAAATACATAGTATCCCTGTGCATAGGACAATAGTCAAAGCTAATATATCCTAACATGACCAAATGTGACATAACAGAACGAAGCCAAACAAAACCTAACGTGCCGAGACCACTTTTTCTTGCCACCCCAGAGCCAGGCAGAATATGCTAGAGCTCATTAGAGCTCAGATATCCGCGGATAGCCGTGTATTGTACAAAAATCTAGACTATGCTATCCTAACCTCAGCAGACGTAACATGCCCAAACGTAGCATAACTCATCCTAACGTGCCTAGACCGTTACTGATGGCCTCCCCAGATCCAAGTAGAATGTACTAGAGCACAGCAGAGCGCAGAAGTCCACCGCATTGCAGCGTATAGCACAAAAGTCAGACACACCTCTTCTTACCTGACCTTACCTAACCTTTCCAAACGTAGTGTAGCACTGCGAAACGTAAGGGGGCAAATATCTCTGGCCTCCCCAGGGCCAAGCAGAGCATATTAGAGCACAATAGTGCGCTGAAATCCACCGAGTGTCAGTGAAGAGCACGGAAGTCAAAGTAGCCTCGCCTAACCATGACAAACGTAACACACGCAAACGTACTATAGGTCAAACTGACATGACGAGACCACTATTGCTGGCGCCCACAGAGACAAGCAGAATGTACTATAGCACGGTTGTGCGCAGAAACCAACCTCATTGCAGTGAATTGTACAAAAGTCGGTGATACCCTAACAAAACCTGACCTAACCAAACATAACCGAGCGTAGCACAGCTCAATGCAACGTGCCGCGACCACTACTCCAGGCCTACCCATAGCAAAGCAGATTAAAAGAACAGAGTAGGTCACAAAAATCCGCCGAAATGCAGTTTGTTGCACGAAAGTCAAAGGAGCATGCACTAACACAGCCAAACGTGGCATGCCCAAGCGTATCCTAGCTCAGCCGAACATGTCGAGGTCAGGCTGCTGGCCCCACATAGACAAGCAGAATGTACTAGAGCGCAGTAGTGCGCACAAGTCAACTGTGTTGCAGAGTACGACACAAGAGTCGAAGCCAACCTAACCAAACGTAACCGAACCTAACCTAACCAAACGAAACCTAACATTGTCTAACCAAACGTAACATATCCAAACCTGTCATGCCATCACCACTATTTCTGGTTGCGCCAGGTGCGAGCGGAGCATAGTAGAGCAATGAAGAGCGCTGAAATCATCCTAATTGTAGTGTACACCACAAAGGACAAATTCAGCTTCCTAACTTAACCAAACGTAACGTCGTAACGTAAACATACGTAACCGAAATCCTCGCAACATGCCGAGTCTACAATTGCCACCCTCCTCAATGAAAACTGAACGTATTAGAGGAGAGTAGAGCGCAGAAGTTCATAGAATCTCAGTGCAAAGCACAACAGTCGAAGCTACCCTATCCTAACATAGCCAAATGTAACATAGGCAAAGGCAGCTTACCCCAATCTAACGTGCCGAGACCACTATTTCTGGCCTCCCCAGAGCCAAGTAGAACATATTAGAGCACAATAGAGCGCAAATATCCACCGAATAGCAGTGTACAGTACAAAAGTCAAAGCTACTCTGTCCTAACATAATTAAACGTAACATAAAAGAACACAACGTAGCTCAGACTAACGTGCCGAGAATAATACTGCTGGCATACCCATAGCCAAGCAGAGCATACTAGCGCGCAGTTGAAAGCAGAAATCCACCGAATTGCAGTGTATAACAAGAAAGTCGAATCCATACTGACCAAACGTAACCTAACCTGACATAACTAAACGTAACCCACCAAAACCTATCTCGCCGCAACCGCTATTGCTGGCCTCGCCAGTGTCGAGCAGAGCATACAAGAGCAACGAAGAGCGCAAGAATCCTCCGAATAGCAGTGTATAGCACAAACTTCAAAGTTAACCTGCCCCAACATAACCAAACCTAACCTAACCGAACGTAACATATCTCCACCAAACGTGCCACGACCACTATTGCTCGCCTTCCCAGATGCAAGCAAATGCGAGTAGAGCAATCCAGTGCACAGGTACAGACCGAATAGCAGTGTGTAGCCCAAAGGCAAGGCTACAGTAACTAAACATATCCTAGCCTAGCCAAGCCAAGTGCAGCCTAACTCAACCTAGTGTGCCCCGGTCAATATTGCTGGCCTCCCCAGGGCCAAGCTGAATACATTACAGCACTATAGAGCGCTGGAATCCACGAAATAGCGGTGTACGGCGTAAAAGTCAAAGCTACCCAAACCTAACCAAACCAAACGTAACACAACCGTACGTTATCTATCTCAACCTAACAGGGCGAGACCACAATTGCCGGCATCCCAGAGCCAAGCAGAACACGCTAGAGCACAGCAGAGTGCAGAAGTCCACCGAACAACAGTATGCAGCACAAAAGTCGGAGGTAGCCTGTCCTAACCTAACCAACCGTAACACTACCAAACGTAACCACACAGAACCAAAAGTGCCGCCACCACTATTGCTGGCCTCCCCTGAGCCTAGCGCTACATATTAGAGTAGAGTAGAGCGCGGAAGTACGTCGAATCGCAGTGAATAGCACAATAGTACAGAAGATACTCTATCCTAACGTAGCCAAACGTAACATAACCAAAGGTAGCGTAACTCAAACTAACGCGCCTCAGCCGCTTTTCCTGGCCACTCCAGAGCAAAGCAGAGCATATGTGGGCACTACAGGGTGGAGGAATCGACCGAAAAGCAGTGTGCGGCACAAAAATCAAAGGTACCCTAACTTAACCTAACCAATAGTAACATAACCAAACGTAACATACTTCAAGCTAACGTGACGCTTCCACTATGGCGGGCCTCCCCAGAGCCAAGTTGAATCTACTAGGGCACAGTAGAGTACAGTATGGCACAGGAAACCAACGAATCACAGCGAACACCACAAAGGTCAAAGGCATAATAACCAAGCATAGCCCAACCTAGCCTGACTAAACGTCACATATCTTAACCTATCGTGTCACGACCGCCACTCCTGGCCACCCCATAACCGATCAGGGTATAGCAGAGCAATGTGGTGAGGAGAAATCCGCAGAATGGCTGTGCATTGCACAAAAGTTAAAGTAGCCTCCCCTAGCCTAGCAAAACGTAACATATACAAACGTAACCAAACTCAACCTAACATGACTAGAAAACTATTGCTGACATCCATTGAGTCAAGCTGACTGTACCGGAGCAGAGTAGTGCGCAGAAATCCAACGCACTGCAGTGAATGGCACCAATGTCGAATATATCCTAACCTAACATGACCAAACCTAACACAACCGAGCGTAGCATATCACAACGTAACGTGCCGCGACCACAGCACCTGGCATCCTCAGAGCCAAGCAGAATGTAGTAGCGCAAAGCCGATCACAGAAATCCGCCGAACAACTGTGTACAGCGCGAAATTCGAAGGCAACCTAACCAAACTAGCCTAACCTAACCTAACCAAACGCAACATAACCCAACCTAACGTGCCACGGCTACTGTTACTCGCCTACCCAGACTCGAGCAGAGTATAATACAGCAATGTAGAGCGCAGAAATCCTCCGAACGGCAGTGCACAGCGCGAAAGTCAAAGGTAACCCGACTGAGCTTGACCTAACCTTACCTAGCCAAACGTAACCTAACTTGACCAAACGTGCCGAGACCACTATAGCTGACTTCGCCAGAGTCGAGCAGAAATATTGGAACGCAGTAGATCGCATTTGTCCGAGGATAGCTGTGTATAGCACAAAAGTCAAGACTATCGTGTCCTAACTTCACCAAACCTAACATGTCCAAACGTAAGCCAGCACAACCTAACAAGGCGAGGCCCCTATTGCTGGCCCCCACAGCGTTGGGAAGGACATACTAGAGGACAGCAGAGCGCAGAAATCCAAAGAATCGAAGTGTACGGCACAAAAGTCATATCCATCCAGACGAACCCAGGCTAACGTAACGTAATCAAACGTCGCACACAACAACGTATCGTGCCGCGGCCACTATTGATGACATTCCCAGGGCTAAGCATAATACAATAGAGCACAGTCCAGCGTAGAGGTACTCCAAACAGCAGTGTGTAGCACGAAAGTCTAAGTTAACCAGACAGAGATTAATCTAACCTAATCCAACCGAATGTAGCCCAACTCAACCTAAAATGACGAGACCACTATTGCTGGTCTCCGCAGAGACTAACAGATTGTACTAGAGAACACTAGGCCGCAGAAATCCGCTGCATTGCAGTGAATAGGACAAAGGCCGCAGATGGACCCACCTAACCTGACCTAATCTAACCAAACCAAACGCAGCATAGCCCAACATGACTTGCCGCGACTACTGCTCCTGGCCTCCCCGGAGCAAAGCAGAATGTAGCAGAGCGCAGTAGATCACAAGAATACACCGAATAGCAGTGCGCAGCACGAAAATCAAAGCTACCATAACTATACTTAACCTAACCTAGCCTAACGAATCGTTACGTAACTCCACCTAATGTGCCGGGACCACTATTGCTGGACACCCTTGTGCCGAGGAGAGCATATTAGAGCACACTAGAGCGCAGATATCTGCGGAATAGCAGTAGATAGCCCGAAAGTCGAATTAGCCTATTGTAACCTAGCCAAACGTAACATATACAAACGTAACCTAACAAAATCTAACGTGACGAGACCACTTCTGCTGGCTCCCACAGATACAAGCAGAATGTACCAGGGCACAAGGCTGTGCAGAAATCTACCGCATTGCAGTGAATAGCACAAGAGCCGTAGGTATCGTAACCTTTTCTCCTTTTCACGTGGGGGAAATGTTCCAAAGACACCCGGCCCCCTTAGCGGAGAGGACGGTGTTTTGTGGGATTTTTATACACTAAAAGCCCCACGATGGCCAGCCCATTCCATTTCGGTGCGCCCCGGACTTCGCGGCGACGCAATTGCCAGGGCGCCCCCGCGACGCAACCGCATTTCCCTCCCGGCGCGACGGGAAATCGCACCCGAAGCGATCATGTCCATCCGCAAGAGACGGGTCGGTTACAGGCACACACAACAGGCATACCACCGCAGTTCAACGCACGCATACCCTGCGGACGCCGCGCGACCATCACGCGAGGCAGCGCGCCCGGACCACGGTCCCTCGAACAGACGGGCCTCCATACGCCAGCCCGTGGCTACCCTTACCTAGGTTACAACGGGAGCGAGAGACGGTCTCCCCGGCCGTTGGAACATGGTCGCTCGTGAAAGCTGAGTTCTAACGCGTTAACACATCCGGCAGTGCACGCGCCGCCCACAGGCGCCGCGCTTGCAGCCTCCGCCGCCCTACGCGCGAGGAACACGCGCCAGGCTCGCGGGCTCTCCCCGCGGCCTCCTTCCTTAATATAACTGCCTCGCAGAAGGAGGCCACCGCACGCCACGCACCTAAGCTTTCCGTCATCCGCGCCACGACGATGGAGAGCGAAAGGACCATACCCATGCATCCAGCACGGGTAGTACAACCT
>NW_016910445.1:70628-96505 GCF_001483705.2 Eufriesea mexicana
CACGCGCCGCCCACAGGCGCCGCGCTTGCAGCCTCCGCCGCCCTACGCGCGAGGAACACGCGCCAGGCTCGCGGGCTCTCCCCGCGGCCTCCTTCCTTAATATAACTGCCTCGCAGAAGGAGGCCACCGCACGCCACGCACCTAAGCTTTCCGTCATCCGCGCCACGACGATGGAGAGCGAAAGGACCATACCCATGCATCCAGCACGGGTAGTACAACCTCGACCGCCCGGTGCCGCCGGCTGCTCGGCTTCGTCAGCCGAGCTCGCCAGTCGGTCATCACGGACTGTCGGACCCTTCGCCTCAACGAAACGGCCCCTTCTTCAGGATCACCGCCGCCGCCAGCGTGTAGGAGTCCGTAGGATCGGGCCTCCCCACCGCTTGCAGTTCGACCGGCGGAACACCCGCCAGGTCCATCTCCGCCTCGTGGGACATCATGCGGTTACCCCGCACGACCCTGATCGCCACCCTGCGAGCGACTCGCCGGAGAATCGCGAGACTGCGCGGACTAGCGACCAGGTGGTTCGCCCAGATCGGGTCCCCGTAAAGTGTCACCGTGCGAACGACGCACAGAGGAGCGCAGAAATCCAGCGCATGGCAGTGTATAGGACGAAAGCCAAACATATCCTGACCTAAATTGACCTAACGTAACCTACACTAGCGTAGTGTAACACAACATAACGTGACGAGGCCAGTATAGCTGGCTCATCCAGCGCCAAGTATAGCACATTAGAGCACACTAGACCGCAGAAGTCCACAGAATATCGGTGCGCGGCACAAAAGAGGAGGTAGCCTACCCTAACCTAACCAAACGTAACATAAGCAAACGTAGCTAAGCTCATCATTTCGTGAAGAGACTACTACTGCTGGCCTCCGCAGGTCCAAGCAGAGTATGCTAGAGCACAGTATAGCGCAGTATTCCGCGGATAGCCGTGTATACAAAAGACTAGAATATCCTGCGCTAACATCACCAGACGACCTTATCCAAACATAGCATAGCACAACCTAACGTGCCGAGACCACTATTGCTGGCCACCCCAGGGCTAAGCAGAGTATACCAGAGCACACAAGGGCGCAGAAGACCGGCGAATAGCAGTGTATAGCGCAAAAGTCAAACATATCCTGACACAATCTGACAGCACCTTACCTAACCAAGTGTAGTGTATCTAAACATAACGTGTAGATACCAATGTTGCTCGCATTCCCAGAGCCAGGAAGATCACACTCGAGCACACTATAGCGCAGGAATCCGCCGAATAGCAGCGAATAGCACAATAGTCAATGTAGCTTATTCTAACCAAGCCAAAGGTAACACATTCAAGCGGAGCCTAACTCAACCTAACATGACCAATCCACTATAGCTGACATCCACAGACACAAGCAGAGTGTAATAGGGCACAGAAGAGAGCAGAAATACACCGAGTTGAAGCGAACAGCACAAAATCCGTACATATTATAACCCAACATGACATAATTTAACCTAACCAAACGCAGCATAACCCAACATGACGTGCCGCGAACACTGCTACTGGCGTCTCCACAACCAAGCAGAGTGCAGTAGAGGGCAGAAGATCACAGGAACTCAAGGAACAGCAGCGTAGAACACAAAGGTCGAAGATATCAATACATAACCTGACACAACCTACCTTAACCAAATGTAGCGTAACGCGACAGAGCGTGCCACGACCACTGCTGTCGGGCTCCACCGAGACAAGCAGAATGCAGTAGAGTACGGTAGATCGCCGGAACCAGCCGGAAAATAGCGTACAGCACGAAGGTCGAAGACCTCCTAGCAATACATAACTTATCATAACCTAATCAAGCGTAGCTTAACTCAACATAAGGTGCCGCGATTATTTCTGGCCTCCCTAGGGGCAAGCAGAATATAGTAAATCACCGACGAGCGCAGGAATTCTCCGAAAAGCAGTGTATAGTACGAAAGTCAAAGGTAGCCAGTCCGAGCTTGTCATAACCTAACCTGACCAAACGTAACATAACTTAAACCAACGTGCCACGACCACTGCTCCTGGCTTCCTCATAGCCAAGTAGAATGTAGTAGAGTACAGTAGAGCACAGAAATCCATCGATTAACAGTGTATGGCGCGAAAGGCAAAGCGATCCATATCAAACATAGCCGAACCTAGTCTAACCAAACGTGACCTAGCTCAAGCTAACGTGCCGCGGCCGCTATTGCTCGCCCGCCAGAAAGGAGCAAAGTATAGTAGAGCAACGTGGAGCGCAAAAATCAACCGAATAGCAGTGTGTAGCGCAAAAGTCGAGAAAATTCTACCACAATCGGGCATAGCCAAACCTAACCAAACGTAGCAGAATTCAACATAACGTGCCGCGTCCGCACTAATGGCCCTCGTTTAGCAAATCAGAGCATGTTAGGGCACATTAGAACGCCGACATCCACCGAATATCAGTGTGTAGCACAAAAGTCAAAGTAGCATATCCTAACCTAACCAAACTTAACACACTCAGACGGAGCATAACCCATCCTAACACGACGGGACCGCGACAGCTGGTCACCCCAGAGCCAAGCATAACAAATTAGAGCACACTGGAGCGCAGAAGTCCACCGAATAGCAGTGTGCAGCGGAAAAGACAATGCCATCCTATCCTAATACGTCCAAACTTAACATAAACAAACGTAACATGACTCATCCTAACGTACACCAGCCATTATTGTTGGCATCCCCAGGGTAGGGCAGAGTATGGTAGAGGACCGCAGAGCGCAGAAATCCATAGAATCGCAGTGTATAGCACATAAGTCATAACAATCCATACCTAACCTGAGCTAACATAACGTAACCAAGCGCAGCCTACCTCAACGTAACGTGCCGCGGCAAATGTTGGTGGCCTTCCTAGGGCTAAGCATAATACAGTAGAGCACAGTACAGCGCAGAAATGCTTCGAATAGCGGTGTACAGCACGAAAGCCTAAGATAACTGTTCCGAGCTTAACCTACCATGATCCAGCAAAACGTATCATAAACCAACCTAACACGACGAGACCACCATTGCTGGCCACCACAAAGACGATGAGAATGTACTAGATCACAGTAGTGCGCCGAAACCCACCGCACTGCAGTGAATAGCACAATAGTCAGACATGCCCGGACCAAGCAATACCTTACCTAACCTACACAAACGAAGTGTAACTAAGCATAACGTGACGAGACCAACTTTTCTGGCCTCCCCAGAGCCGAGCAAGGCAGATTAGAGCACATTAGAGCGCAGAAGTTCACCGAACAGCAGTGAATAGCTCAAAAGTCAAAGTAGCATATCACAGTCAAGCCAAACGTAACACATACAGACGTAGCTAAAAGCAATCTAATACGACGAGACCACCATAGCTGGCCATCACAGAGAGGAGCATAATGTACTGTAGCACAGTAGAGCGCAGGAAACCGTCGCATTGCAGTGAATAGCACAAAAGACGTAGATACACTAACATAACCTGACCTACCCTAACCTAATGAAACGTAGCGTAACTCAAAACGGTGCGGCGCGGCCACTGCTGCCGGAATCGACGGAGCCAAGCAGAATACAGTACAGCAGTAGTAGATCACAGGAACCCGACGGATAATGGTGTACAGCACGAATGTCGAAGCCACCCTAACCAAACGGATATTAACATAACCTAATTGAACGTAGTCTAGCTGAACATAACGTGCGGCGACTATTGCTGAGCTCACCAGCGACAGGCAGAATATAGTAGAGCATAGTTGTGTGCAGAAATCCTCCGAAAATCAGTCTATAGCACGAAAGTCGATGATAACCGGACCGAGCTTCACACAACCTAAACGAACCATACGAAACATAACTCAACCTATGATGCCGAGGTCACTATCACTGGAGTCCACACAGACGAGCAGGAAATATTAGATCACAGTAGAGTGCAGAAATCCGCGCATAGCAGTGCATATCGCAAATGTATGAACTATCATACCCTAACCTCACAAAACGCAACATACCCGGACGTAGCATAGCTCAATCTAACGTGCCGAGACCACTATTGTTGGCCACCTCAGAGCCAAGCAGAACATGCTAGAACACACTGGAGCGCAGAAGGCCATCGGACAGCAGCGTATAGCGCAAAAGACAAAGCTAACCTATCGTAATGTATCAAACCACGACATAGCAAAGCGTAACATAGCTCAACGTAGCGTACCCCGACCACTAATGCTGGACCCAACACGTTCGAGGAGAACTTACTAGAGGGCAGTAGGCCACGGAAGTTCATACGAACGCAGTGTATAGCACCAAAATCATATCCATCCAGACCTAACCAAGGCTAACGTAACCTAATCAAACGTAGCCTACCACAACGCAACGTGCCGCAGCCACTATTGCTTGCCTCGCCAGCGCCGAGCAGAACGTAGTAGAGCGCAGGCAAGCGCAGAATACACCTAATGACAGTGTATAACACGAAACTCAAAGCTACAGTTACCGAACATAACTAAACCGAAACTAATCCTACGTAACCTAACTGAAGCTAACGTGCAGAGATCAATGTTGCTGGCATTCCGAGGGCTAAGCGTAATTTAGTAGAGCAAAGTACAGGGCAGGAATACTCCGAATAGCAGTGTATAGCACGAATGTGTAAGTTACCTAGCAGAGCTTAACCTAACCTAACATAACCAAACGTAAACTAACTCAAACTTACTTGACGAGACCACTATTGCTGGCATCGACAGACGCAAGAAGAGAGCATTAGAACACAGTAGAGCACAGAAATATGAGCACGGATATGAGTGTATAGCACAAAGGTACAAACTATCCTATCCTAAGCACCAAAACGTGACATATCCGAACGTAGCATAGCTCAACCTAAAGTGCCGAGACCACTATTGCTGACATCCACAGAGCCAAGCATAAAATACTAGTGCAGAGCAGAGCGCAGAAATCCACCGCATTGCAGTGAACGGCACAAAGGCCGTAGACACCCTAACCTAATCTGACATAATCTAACCTAACCAAACATCGCAAAACCCAACATGACGATTCGCGACAACTGCACCCGCTCTCCCCAGAGCTAAGCACAATGTAGTACGTCGCATTAGAAAAGAGAAATCCGCTGTAAAGCAGAGTTAAGCACAAAAGCCAAAGTAGCATATCCTAACATAGCCAAACGTGACAGACTCAGACGTTGCCCAGCTCAACCTAACATGACGGGACTACTATTACTGGCCTCCACAGAGGCAAGCAGAACGTACTAGAGCACAGTAGTGCGCAGAAATCCCCCACATTGCAGTGGGAAGCACAAAAGCGGAAGGTATCCTACCAAACTTGCCTAACCTGGCGTAGCCAGTCAAAACATAATTCAACCAAACGTGCGGAGATCACGACTGCTGTCCTCGCCAGAGCCAATCAGAAAATATTGGAACACAGTAGAGAGCACAGCAGTGAATACCACAAAAGTCTTATCTATCGTATCCTAACCTCACCAGACGTAACATATCCATACCCAACACAACACAGCCTAACATGACGAAACCACTGCTGCTGGCCCCGCAGACACAAGCGGAATGTACTAGAGCACAGTAGTGCGCAGTAATCGACCGCATTGCAGTGAGTAGCGCAGAAGTTGAAGATATTCGAACCTTACATGGCCTAGCCTAACACAACCGAACGTAGCATAGCTCAACATAACGTGCCGCGACCACTACTCCTGGCATCCCCTGATCCAAGCAGAATGTAGCAGAGCACAGTAGATCACAGTAATCCACCGAACGGCAGTGTGTAGCGCCAAGGTCGAAGCCATCCGAACTTAACCAAACCAAACGTAGCAAAACCAAACGTAATACAAACAACCATAACTTGCCGAGACCACGATCGCTGGCCTTCACAGAGCCAATCAGAATGTATTAGAGGACAGTGGGGTGCAGAAATCCATCGCATTGCAGTGTATAGCACAAAAGCCGCATATACCCTAACCCAACATGACCGCACCTAACCTAACGAAACGCTGCATAGCTCAACGTGAAGTGCCGCGACCATTGCTCCTGGCATTCCCAGAGCCAAAAAGGACGTAGTAGAGCACAGTAGATCATAGAAATACAACGAATAACAGTGTATAGCGCGAAAGTCGAAGCTATCCTAACTAAACTTAACCTAACGTAACATAGTCAAACGTAACAATACTCAACCTAGCGTGCCGCGAACATTATTGCTCGTCTACCCTGAATCGAGCAGAGTACAGATGTGCAACGTAGAGCGCAGAAACCCGTGGAATAGCAGTCTGTAGCACAAAAGTCAAAGCTATCCTAACCTAACCGAGCCTAGCCTAAACTTCCCGAAAGTAATCTAACTCATCCTAACGTACCGCGACCACTATTGCTGGCCATCACAGAGCCAATCAGGACATATTAGAGGGGAGTAGGGCGTAGAAAACCATAGAATCGCAGTGTATAGTAGAAAATTCAATGCCACCAAGACCTAAGCCAAGCCAACGTATCTTAACCGAGCGTAACCTAACCCACCTTAATGTGCCGCGACCACTATTGCTGGACCCCACGGAGACAAGCGGGGCATATTAGAGCACATTAGAGCGCAGAAATCCACCGAATAGCCGTGAATATCCTAACCTAGCCTAACGTGACATAACCAAGCCTAGTCTAACCAAACCCAACGTTAGACGACCACTATTGCTGACCTCCACTGAGACAAGCAGGATGTATTACAGAACAGCGGCGGGCAGAAATCAACCGAATTGCAGTGAACAGCACAAAAGCCAAGACATCCTAACCTAACCTGACCTAACCAAACATAACCGTACGTAGCAATGCTCCAAATAGCGTGCAGCAACCGATGCTCCTAGACGCCTCAGAGGAAAGCAGAATGTAGTAGAGCACAGTAGGTCACAGAGATCCACCGAATAACAGTGTATAGCACGAAAGTCAAGGTGATCCTAACCAAACGTAACCTAACGTAACCCAACCAAACATAACATAACTTGACCCAGCGTGCGACGACCACCATTGCTCTCCTCCCCAGAGTCGTTCAGAGTATAGTAGGGCAATGTACAGCGCAGAAATCCACCGAAAGCAGTGTATAGCACAAAAGTCATAGAAATCCTAACCGAACCTTCCCTACCTAACATAACGAAACATAATATATCTAAACCTGACGCCCTGATACCACTATTTCCGGCCACCGCAGAGCCAAGCAGAACAAATTATAGCACAGAGGATCGCACAAATCCGCAGCACTACAGTGTATATCACAAAAGTCGTAGACAACCTGACCTAAGCCGACCCAACCAAACTTCACCAAACGTAGGACAGCTCCACATAGAATTTCGCGAACACTGCTGCTGGTCTCCCCAGAGCTAAGCAGGGTATAGTAGAGCACATTGGACCACAGTGGTCCTCCGGATTATAGTGTATAGCACGATAGTCAGAACAATCCGTACCTAACCAAAGCTACCATAACAAAACAAAGCCAAGCCTAACTAAACCCTTCTTGCCGCGACAACTACTACCGGACTCCTCACAGTCAAGCGGAACATAATAGAGGAGAGTGGAGCGCAGAAATCCATAGAATCGCACTGTACTGCAGAAAAGTCAAAGCTATCCTGTACTAACCAAACGAAATGTATCGTAACCGAACGTAACGTATCGCAAGCCAGCCTGCCGCGACGACTATTGCTGGCTTCCAAAGAGTTGAGCGAAAGATGGTAGAGAAATGTAGAATGCAGTAGTCCACCGAATCGCAGTGTATTGAGCGAAAGTCAAAGCCACCCTAGCCTAAACCAAGCACATCGAACATAACCGAACGTGACGTAACTCAACCTAACCAGCCGAGACTACCATTGCTGGACTCCACAGAGTCATGCCGAGCATACTAGAGGAAAGTAGGGTGCAGAAATCCATAGGATCTCAGTATATAGCAGAAAATCCAAATCTGCCCAAACTTAGCCCAAGCAAAGATAACCTAACCATACGTAACGTAACTGAACCCAACGCGCAGCGGCCACTATTGCTCGACTCTCCAGGACCAAGCTCAATATTGTAGAGCACAGTAGAGCGCAGAAATGCACCGAATATCAGTCTGTAGCACGAAAGTCGAAGCTATCCTTTCTAAACATAAACTAACGTAACATAATCAAACATAACAATACTCAACCTAGCGTAACGCGACCACTACTTCTCTCCACCCCTGAGTCGAGCAGAGTATAGATGTGCAATGTAGAGCGCAGAAATCCACCGAATAGCAGTGTGTAGCGCAAAAGTCGATGATACCCTAAACTAACCTGACGTAACCTAACTTAACCAAACGTAGAATAACTCAACTTAACGCGCCGAGATCACTATTGCTGGCTTCCACGCAGGCAAGCAGAACGTACTAGGGCGCAGTAGAGCGCAGAAATCCACGGCATAGCATTGTAGAGCGCAAAAGTCAAAGAAACCATTATCTAACCCAAAGAAACGTAACCTAACCGAACGTAACATAGCTCAACCTGACGTGCCTAGACCAGTATTGATGTCCTCCCCAGAGATAAGCAAAGCATAGTAGAGCAACATAGAGCACAGAAATCCGCCGACAATCAGTGTACAGTGCAAAAGTCAAAGCTATCCAAGCCAAACTTCACATAACCGAACCCATCCAAACGTAATCTAACTCAACCCAACGTGCCGCGACAACTGCTGCTGGCCTTCACAGAGCAATGCAGACCATATTAGTTGCGAGTAGGGAGCAGAAATCAATAGAATCGCAGTGCCTAGCACAGTAGTCAGAGCTACCACATCCTAACGTACCCAAACTTAACATTACCGAAAGCAGCACAACATAACGTAACGGGCCGAGACCGCTATTGCTTGCCTCCACAGAGCCGAGCAGAATGCAATGGAGTGCGGACGAGCGCAGTAAGCCACCGCATTGCGGTGTATAGCACAAAAGTCAAGTATAACCTCACCTAACCTGTCCAACCTAACCTAAACAAACGTAGCATGACACAGTGTTACGGGCGGAGAGAGGAATTTCTGCCCCCCCCCCCAGAGCCAAGCAGAGCATATTAGAGCACAATGGAGCGCAGAAATCCACCGAATAGCAGTGCATAGCACAAGAGCCGAAGCAACACCCTCCTAACCTAGCCAATCGCAACATAACCAAGCGTAGCGTAGCATAACCTAATATACCGAGACCTGTGTTGCTGGCCTCCACAGAGTCAAACAGTACATACCAGAGGAGGCTAGAGCGCAGAAATCCATTGAACCGCAGTGTACAGCAGAAAAGCCAAAGATACCCTAACCTAACGCATCCAAACTAAACATAGCCGAACGCAGCCTAATTGAACCTAGCGTGCCGCGACCAGTATTGCTGGCCTCCAAGGTACCAAGCGGAGCATAATAGAGGAGAGTAGGGCGCAGAAGTCCATAGAAGCGCAGTGTATTGCAGAAAAGTCACAGTAACCCTCAACTAACCAAAGCTGACTTAACAAAACCAAACGTAAGCTATACCAACCTAACGCTAAAAGACCACTATTACTGGCCTCCCTAGAGGCAAGCAGAGTATACCAGAGCACAGTGGAGCGCAAAAGTCCACCGCACTGCAGTGTACAGCACAAAAGTCAAAGACAGCCAAACTTAACCTATCCAATCGTAACATAACCAAACGTAACATATCACAGACTAACGTGCCGCGACCACTAACTCTGGCCACCACACTGCGATGCAGAATGCATTTGAGGAGTGTAGAGCGGTGAAATGCTTTGAATCGCATTGTAAAGCGGAAAAGTCAAAGCTACTCGAATCTCACCCAAGATAACGTAACCTAACCAAGCGTAGCCTAACTCAACATAACGCGCAGCTGCCACTATTACTGGCCTCCCTAGAGCCAAGCAGAGCATACTAGAGCACAGTAGGGCTCAGAGATACAGCGAATCGCAGTATATAGGACAAGAGTCGAAGATAAACGAAACAAACTTTACCTAACCTAGGCAAACCGAACGTAACCTATCTCAACCTGGTTCGTCACGACCACTATTCCTCGCGTCCCCAGGAACAAGCAGAATATGGTAGGGCACAGTAGAGCACAGAAGTCCATATAATAGCAGAGTTGAGCAAAAATATCGAAGCTTTCCCAGCCTAAACCAACCAAGAATAACCTGTTCGAACGTAATCTAATTCAACATAACGTGCCGCGACCTCTTTTGCTTGCCTTTCCGGAGTCAAAAGGGTCATACTAGAGGAGGATAGGGCACTGAAATCCATAGAATCGCAGTGTATAGCAGAAATTCGAAGATATTCGAACCCAACCCGAGCTTACCTGACCTAGACCAACATAGGATATCTCAACGTATCATGCCGTGATCACTATTGCTGGCCATCCCAGAGCCAACCTGAACGCAATAGAGCGCATTAGATCACATAAATCCACCGGGTAGCTGTGTATAGCACAAAAGTCAAAGCTATCCTCCCCTAACCTAACCGCTCGTGACACAGCCGAACGTAGCCTACCTCAGCCTAACGTGTCGGGACCACTATTGCTGGCCTCCTCACGGACAGGCAGAACATATTAGAGGAGAGTAGAGCCCAGAAATCCACAGAATCGCAGTGTATTGAACGAAGTCAGGGCTATCCAGGCCTAACCGAAACTATGACACCCCATCCAATCGTAGCCTATCTCAATCTAGCGTGCCGAGACCACTATTACAAGCCTCCCCAGAGTCGAGCAGAGAATAGTAGGGCAATGTAGTGGGTAGAAGTCCACTGAGCGGCAGTGTATAGCGCAAAAGCCAAAGATATCCTCTCCTAACCTATCCAAGCGTAATACAACCGAAGGTAACTTAACGTAACCTAAGGAGGCGCGACCATAACTTCTGGCCACCCCAGAGCCATTCAGAGCATATTGGAACACAGTAGAGCGGTGAAATGCACCGAAGAGCAGTGTATAGCACAAAAATCAAAGCTATCCTCTCCTGACCTTAGGAAATGTATCGTAATCGAACGTAACATATCTCAAACCAACGTGCCGAGACAACTGCTTCTGGCCTCCACAGTGCCAAGCAGAATGTTGTAGAGAACAGACGAGCGCAGGAAACCGCCGAATAACGGTGTATGGCACGAAAGTCGAAGCTGTCCTAACCGAATATATCGTAACCTTAACTAATCAAACGTAACCGGTAGCAACCTAACGTGCTGAGACCACAATTTCTGGTCTCCCTAGAGACAAGTGGAAAGTATTAGAGCACAGTAGGGAGCAGAAACTCTTCGAATAGCAGTGCGCAGCAAAGAAGTCAGTGCTACACTGTCCTAACATAACAAAGCGTAACATAGTCAAAAGCAAACTAACTCAACCTATCGTGCCGTGACCACTGCTGCTGACCACTCCAGGGCCGAGGAGCACAGATTAGGGGAGAGGAGAGTTCGGAGATCCATAGAAACACAGTGTATAGACGAAGGTCATGCCTATCATAGTCGAACTAAACCTAACCCAAACTCGCAAATATAACATAACGGTGATCGCTGCAAGTTACGTTCGGCTAGGTTAGGTTAGATTATGTTTGGTCAGGTTACCTTCGTCTTTTGTGCTATGCACAGCAATGCGGTCGATTTCTACGCTCCACTGTGCTCTAGCATATTCTGCCCGGCTCTGCGGGTTCCAGAAATAGTGGTCTCGACACGCTAGGTTGTGTTAAGTTTCGTTTGGTTAGGTTAGGATAGGATGGATCCGACTATTATGCTATACACTGATATTCGTAGGATTTCTGCTCTCTACCGTGCTATAATATGATTTGCTTGGCTCAGGTATGCCAGCTATAGTGGTCTCGGCATGTTAGGTTGAGTTAGTTTACGTTTGAATAGGTTAGACTTGTCTGGGTTGGGTTAGGATAGCTTTCACCTTTCTGCTAGACATAGCCATTCTTTGGACTTCTGCGCTCTACTCTCCTTTAATATTTTCCACTTGGCGTTGGGGAGGCCAGCATATTGGCTCCGCTCGTTAGGTTTATTTAGTCTACATTTGGTTGGGTCAGGTTAGGTCTGGTAAGGTAATGGAATCCTTGACATTTGTGCTATTCTCCGCTATTTGGTGGCTGCCAGCTCTCTACTATTCTCTATTGTGTTCTGCTTGGCTCTGGGGATTTAAGTAATAGTGGTCTCGGCACATTACTTTAAGTTACGTTACGATTCGTTCCATTACGTTTCGATAGGTTAGGAAAGGATTGCGTCGATTTTTGTGATATACGCTGCCATTCTCTGGATGTCTAGGCCCCACATTGCACTACTCTACTCTTCCCGACTCAGGGGAGGCCAGAAACAGGGGCCGCGGCGTGCTAGGTAGGTCTAGGCTACGTTTGGTTTTGTTAGGCTTGTTTGGGTTAGAATAGAATGTCTCTGACTTTTGCACTGCACACTGAAATACGGTGGATATCTTCGTTCTACTGTGCTCTAGTTTGTTCAGCTTAGCTCTCGGGAGGATAGAAATCATGGTCTCGCCACGTTTGTTTGAGACATGCGACGTTTAGCTGTGTTACGTTAGCTATGGTTAGGTTTGGGTAGCTTCGTCATTTCTGCTATGCACTGTGATTCTATGGATATCTGCGCTCTACTAGCCTCCATTATGCTTGGATAGGCTACTTTGAGGCCAGCTATACTGGTCGCGGCAAGTTAGGTTGGGTTGGATTTCGTTTCGAAGTGTTAGATTACTTTGGTTTGGTCTGGATAGCTTTGACTTTTGTGCTCAAACCTGCTATTTTACGGACCTCTGCGTTCTACTGTGCTCTACCATATTCTGCTTGTCTCTGGGGAAGCCAGAAACAGTGGCCGCGGCTCGTTTGTTTCTGTGATGTTACGCTTGGTTAGGTTACGTTAGGTTAGGTTTGGTCAACATGTCCTTGACTTTTGTGCCGTACACTGCTATTCGTTGTATTCGTACGCTCCACATTGCTTTACTATTCTCTGCTCGACCCTGGGGTGGCCACTAATATTGGCCTCGGCACGTTAGGTTGTGCTGGGCTACGTTTGGTTGGGCCACGAATGCTTGCGCTATGTTTGGATAGCTTTGACTTTTCTGCCATACACTGCGATTCCATGGATTTCTGCGCTCTACTCTCCTCTAGTATAATCCGCTTGGCTCTGGGGAGGCCAGAAATAGTTGTCTAGGCACGTTATTTTGGGTTGGGCTACGTTCGGTTTTGATATGTTTCTATAGGTTAAGCTAGGGTAGCTGTGACTTTTGCGCTATACACTGCTGTTCGGCAGATATATGGAATCTATTATGCTCTATTATGTTCAGCTTCGCTTTCGAAGGGCCAGCAATACAATACTGTCCTCAGCAGATTAGTTTGCGTAACGTTACGTTCGGTTTGGTTAGGTAAGTTTGGGTCAGGTTAGGATGGCTTTGACTTCTCTGCTATACACTGCCATCCTATCGACTTCTGCGCACTGCTGGCCTCCAATATGCTCTGTTTGGCGATGGGGATTTCAGCAATAGTGGTCTAGGCAAGTTATGTTTAGTTACGCTACGTTTAGATCGGTTAGGTTAGGATATTTTTGACTTTTCTGCTTTGCACTGCAATGCGGCGGATTTCTGCGCACTACTGTGCTCCGGTATTTTCTGATTGGCCGGTGGGATGTCAGCAATAATGGTCTAGGCACGGTAGGTTGAGTTAGATTACGTTTGTTCATGTTCACTTGCTTAGTTTAGGACACGATATATCTGACTTTTGTGTTGTACGCTGCTGCTCGATGTATTTCTGCGCTCTACTGTTGTATAATATGCTCTGCTTTTCTCTGATATGCCTGCAATAGTGTTTTCGGCACGTTACGTTGAGTTAGGTTGCGTTTGGTTAGGTTAGGATTTTCTGGGTTATGTTAGGATAGCTTTGAATCTTCCGCTAGACATTTCCATACTCTTGACTTCTGCACTCGGCTCTCCTTTAATATGCTCTGCTTCTCGGTGGGATGCCAGCAATAGTGGTCTTGGCACGTTATGTTTTGTATGGTTGCGTTTGTTTCTGTTACGTTTGGTTGGGTTAGGATAGGATAATTGTGGGCAAGCACTTCGAGCGCGTACCCGCAGCCCGCCTACGAGAGGATTTAACGGACGTGGGTCGCGATCTCAGCGTCAGAAATTTCGTATTCAGGCAGGGTCGGTCGACGGTCGACGCGATTAAGCGCGTTCGTACACTGTCGGTGGCTGCCGTTGACCGTGGCGAGGTGGTGCTGGCGGCGGTGTGGATATCGCCAACACCTTCAACACCCTGCCCTGGGCCGCCATGCAGTATGCCCTGCTGTACCACAGGGTTACCCAATACATGATGGCGGTGATCGGCGACTACTTGGCCGAGAGCTCGATCGAGTGTCCCGGACGATACACGACCGTGGTGCGGGAGACTAACTGCGGGATTCCACAGGGATCGGTACTCGGGCTGATCCTCTGGGACCGCGCGTACGACGCCGTGTTGCGCACTCCCTTCCTCCGCGGCCTGAGCCTGACGTGTTACGCGGACGACACGCTGGTGAATGCCGCCGGGTCGAGTTCGGAGGAGGCGACGCTGCGCGCGGAAAGCGGCGAGGCCCTCGTTGCGAACAGCATCCAGCGGCTGCGGATGAAAATCTCCCCCGGGAAGACCGAGGCAATGAAGTTTTGCCATCGGCACCGCGGGAAGCTGCCCAAGTCACTGATGCGCGCGAAGATCGTTGTAGTCGAGGTACGGGACCGAATGAAATATCTCGGTCTCGTCCTCGATATCCACTGGAGTTTGGACGAGCAAGTTCTCATCATTGGCTATTGTGCCATGCATTGCTGTTCGGCGGATTTCTACGCTCTACATTGCTGTACTGTACTCTGCTGGACTCTGGGGATACCAGGAACAGTGGTCTCGTCACGTCAGGATGTGTTAGGTTACGTTTGGTTGGGTTAGGTTTGTTCTGGTCCTGTTTGGGCAGCTTTGACTTTCCTGCTGTACCATGCGTTTCTGAGAATTCCGGCGCTATTCTTTTCAATAATATGTTCGGACTGGATCAGATCAGTCCAGCAACAGCGGTCTCGGGACGTTAGGTTGGGTTTCAGATATGCTATGTTCTTCCGGGTTAGGCTTGAATTGCTTTACTTTGCTGGCATAGACGGATATTTGGTGGATTTCTGCGCTCTACTGAGATCAACTATACTCTGCTAGACTCTGGGGAGGCCAGCAAAAGTAGTCGCTGCACGTTAGGCTGAGCTAGATTACGTTTGTGTATGTGCCGATTGGTGAGGTTCGGAGAGGATAGCTTCGACGTTTGTGCTATACGCTGTTACTCAGTGTACTTCTGCGCTCTACTCTGCTCTATCACATTCTGCTTGTCTCTATGGGCGCCAGGAATTGTGGTCGCGGCGCGTTAGGTTGAGGTATTTTCCGTTAATATACGTTAGGTTTTGATACGTTTGGTTAGGATAGCTTTGCCTTTTGCGCTGTACGCTGCTATTCTGTCTATTCCTGCGCTCTATATTGCTGTGCTGTACTATGCTTGGCTCTCGCGAGGCCAGCAATAGTCGTCGTGGCACGTCAACTTGTGTCATCTTACGTGTGGTTATGTTAGGTTTTGATACGTTTGGTAAGGGTAGCTCTGACTTTTGCGCTATACACTGCTGTTTGGTGTGTTTCCGTGCTCTGCTCTGCAGTAGAATCTTCTGCTTTGCTCTGGGGGCCTAGCAGTAGTGGCCTCAGCACGTTAGGTTTGAGTTACATTACGTTTGGTTATGTTAGGCTTGGTTACGTTAGAACAGGGTAGCTTCGACTTTTATGCTTTACACTGCTGTTCTGTGGATTTGTGAGGACTGTATTGCTCTAATATTCGCTGTTCAGCCCTGGGGAGGCCAGCAATAGCAGTCTCGGTACGTTACGTTGAGTACTGCTACGTTTGGTTATGTCAACTAGTGGCAGGCTAGGTTGGGATATCTTTGAGTTTTGTGCTCCACACAGCCGGTCTATGGACTTCTGCGAGGTACTCTCCTCTAATATGTTCTGCTTGGCGATGTGTAGGTCAGCAACATTGATCTAGGCACGTTGGTCTCTTGTATCTCTCGTTTCGTGAAGCTAGGTTGTGTCAGGTTATATCAAGATAGACTTGACTTTTGTGCTTTGCAGTTCTATGCGGCGGATTTCTGCGCCCTCAATTGCTCTATTATACTCTGCTCGGCTCTGGGAAGACCAGCAATGGCAGTCGTGTTCAGAAATAACGTGTTAGGTTTCGTTTGGTCAGGATACGTTTGCCTACGTTCGGTTAGGATGGCTTTGGATTTTGAGATATACACGGCTATTCGGTAGATTTCTGAGACCCACTGTGCTCGAGTATATCCAACTTGGCTCTGCCTCGTTGGCCAGAAGCCTCGTCTGGTTTGGTTTCGTTATTCTACGCTTGGTTAGGTACTCTTATGTCAGGTCAGGTTAGGGTATCTTTGACTTTTGTGATATACACCGCTACATGGTGGCTTTCTGCGCTCTACTTTGCCGTTGTTTATTCTGCTTGGATATGGTGATGCCTGGAAGAGTGGTCTCGGTACCGTAGGCTGAGATACGTTACGTTTGGTTAGGTTCGGCTAAGATACCTTTGCCTTTTGTGCTATACGCTGCTATTCGTTCGATTCCTGCTCTCTACATTGCACTGGTGTACTCTGCTTGTCTCCCGCGGGGCTAGCAATAGTCGTCGTGGCACGTCAGTTTTTCTCAGGTTACGTGTGGTTATGTTGGGTTACGACAAGTTTGTCCGGAATAGCTCCGACTTTTGTGCTTTACACTTCAATGCGGGGTATTTCTTCGCTCTACTGTGCTCTAGCTTCTTCTGCTTGGCTCTGGGGAGGTCAGCAGTAGTGGTCTAGGCTCGTAAGGTTGAGACATGTTACGTTTGGTTATGATACGATTGGTTATCTTAGGATGGGGTACCCTTGAATTTTGTGCTACAAACTGCTATGCGGTGGGTTTCTGCGTTCCTCATTGCTCTACTGTACTCTGCTAGGCTCTGGCGAGGCCAGCAATATCGGTCGCGGCACGGTATGCTCTGTTATGTCACGTTCGGTTAGGATAGGCTTCTTTACGTTTGGTAATGATGGCATCGGCTTCTGTGCTATACACTGCTGATCGATAGGATCCTGCACTCCACTGTGCTCTAATATGTTCTACCTGGCTCTGGGAGGAAGGCAGTAAAGGTCTTGGCTCGCTAGGCTTGGTTATCCTACGTTTGGTTAGGTCCAGTTATGAAATGTTATGTTAGGGTACCTTTGTCTTTTGTGCTATGCACTGCTACTTGCTGGCGTTCTGCGCTCTACTTTGCTCTAGCATATTCTGCTTGGCTCTGGGGAGGTCTGCAAGCGTGGTCTCTGCACGTTAGTTAGAGATATGTTACGCTTGGTGCAGTTAGGTTTGGTTAGATTCGGTTACGATGGCTTTGTTCTTGCGCTATAAGCTGCTGTTTACTCGATTGCTGCGTTCTACATTGCTCTGCTACAAGCAGCTTGGCACACGTGAGGCCCACAATGGTCGAGGTTGCACGTCAGGTTATGTCAGGATACGAGTGGTTATGTTAGGTTAGGATATGTTTAGCCAGGGCACCACCAACTTTTGTGTTATACACAGCTACTCGGTGGATTTCCGCGATCCAGTCTGGTCTAGTGTGTTCTACTTTGCTCTGGGGAGGCCAGCAATTGTTGTCTCGGCACGTTAGGCTGTGCTAGGTTACATTTGGTTATGTTACGATTGGTTACGTTAGGATATGATAGCTTTCACTTTTATGCTATACCGTGCTGCTCTGTGGATTTCTGTGCACTGCATTGCTCTGATGTTCTCTGCTTGGCTCTGTGGAGGCCAGCAATAGTAGTCTCGGCACGGTATGTTGAGTTAGGCTACGTTCGGTTAGGTTTGCTTAGGGCAGACTAGGTAATGATGTCTTTGACTTTTATGATATACACTACCAATCTACGTACTTCCACGCGCTTCTCTCCTCTAATATGGTCTGCTTGGCGATGGCGAAGCCGGGAAATGTGGTCTACGCACGTTAGTTTGAGTTTTCTCACGTTCGGTTAGGTTAGGATAGGTCAGGTTGTTAGGATAGCCTTGACTCTTGTGCTTTAGTCTTCAATGCCGCGGATTCCTGCGCTCTCCATCGCTCTACTATATTCTGCTCGACTCTGGGGAGGACAGCAGTAGCGGTCGTGGAACGATATGCTGTGTTTGTTTACGTTTGGTTAGGGTGGCTTGGGCTTTTGTGCTACACACTGCTATTCGGTAGACGTCAGCGACCCACTGTCCTCTGTCACACTTTGCTTGTCTCTGTGGGCGACAGGAATTGTTGACGCGGCGCGTTAGGTTGAGGTATATTCCGTTTGGATACGTTAGGTTTGGATACGTTTGGTAAGGATAGCTTTGCAGTTTGCGCTGTACGCTGCTATTCGGTCGATTCCTCCGCTCTATATTGCTGTGCTGTACTATGCTTGGCTCCCGCGAGACCAGCAATAGTCGTCGTGGCACGTCAAGTTGTGTCATGTTGCGTGTGGTTATGTTAGGTTTTGATACGTTTCGTTAGGATAGCTCTGACTTGTGCGCTATACACTGCTGTTCGGAGGAATTCCGTGCTCTACTGTGCTCTGGTATGTTCTGCTTGGCACTGTGGAGGCCAGCAATAACGGTCTCGTCCGGTTAGGTTCAATTAGTCTGCGTTTGGTTAGGTTACGTTTGGCCAGGTGAGACTAGGATTTACGTGACGTTGTGTTGTTCTCTGCTCTTTGGAGGCTTTCAGCTCGCTGTTGTTCCCCGGCATAATCTACTCGGCTCTGGGGAATCCTGCAATAGTGGTCATGTTAGGTAGAGTTAAATTGCGTTTGGCCGTAGTACGTTTGGAGAGGTTGGTATATGGTCGCTGCGACTTTTGCGCTGTACGCCACCGTTCGTCGTATTCCTACGTTCTATGTTGCTCTGCTCTACTCTCCTCTACTCTGGGGAAGCCAGTAATAATTGTTCCGACACGTTAGTGTGATTTTGGCTTCGTTTGGTTATGTTGCGTTTGGTTAGGGTAGAAGAGCATAGCATTGACTTTTGCGTTATATACAGCTATTCCACGAACTTCTGCGCTTTAATGTGCCCTAATATGATCTGCTTGTCTCTGGGGAGGCCAGCAATAGTGGTCTCCGCGCGTTAGGCTGAGTTACGTTATGTTCGGTTAGGTTATGCCTGTTAGGGCTAGGTTTGGATAGCTTTGGCTTTCTCGACATAGACAGTTATTCGGTGGATTCCTGAGACCTACTGTGCTCTACAACAGACTGCCCGACTCTGGTGAGGCAGGCAATAGTGGTCGCAGCGAGTTAGGTTTAGTTAGGTTACGTTTGGGTATGTAATGGTTGGATATGATAGGAGAGTGGAGCTATGCCATTTAAGCTAGACACTGCCATTCGTTGGATTTCTGTGCTACACATTTGTCTGATATGTAAAGCTTGGCTAAGGAAAAGACAGCAATAGTTGCCTTGGCACGTTACACTTGTTTATGCGACGTTTGGCAGGGTTAGGTTGGGCAAGATTTCGTTAGGGTATCTTTGACTTCTGCGCAACACAATGAAACGCCGCGGATGTTTGTGATCTACTGTGCTGTAGTTTACCCTGCTTGGCTCTGGAGAGGTCAGTAATAGTGGCGTAGGGCTGTTAGGTGAAGTTACGTTGCGCTTCGTTATGCTATGTTTGGTTAGGTTAGGCAAGGACAGCCTTGACTTGTGTGCTATACTCTACAGTTCGGTGGATTTCTGCACTCTACTGTGATGTAATATGCTCTGCTTTGCTCTTGGGACGGCAGAAACAGTGGTCTCTGCGCGTTAGGTGGAGTTGTGTTACGAATGGATAGGTTAGGTTCGTTTGAGTTAGGATAGGCTTTCTTTGACTTTTGTGCTGTGGATTGAAATGCGGCGGATATCTGCGCTCTGCTGTGGTCTAGTAGATTCTGCTTGGCTCTCGCGATGTCAGTAATGGTGGTCCGATATGTTAGGTTGAGTCAGGTTACGTTTGCTTGCGTTACGATTGGATAGCTTGACAGGGGCTAGCTATCACTTTTGCTCTGTACAATGCTATTCGGTGGATTTCTTCACTCTTCTGTGCCCTAATATGTTCAGCTTGGCTCTGGTGGTGCCAGCAATGGTAGTATCGGTACGTTACGCTTAGATAGGCTACGTTTGGTTAGATTGCGGTTAGTTGGGTTAGGAGTAGATAACATCGACTTTTGCTTTATACACTGCTCTTCGGTGGATTTTTACGCTGTACATGACTGTGCAGTACTCTGCTGGACTCTGAGGATGCTAGGAAGAGTGGGCGCGAAACGTTAGGATGTGTTAGATTACGTTTGGTTAGGTTAGGCTTGCTCGGATCCGCTTTGGATAGCTTTGACTTCTCTGGTGTACCCTGCGATTCTGAGGACTTCGGCACTCCCCTCTCCTATAACATGTTCCGCTTGGCTTTGGTGAGGCGAGCAATAGCGGTCGCCGCACGTTAGGTTGGTTAGGTAACGTTTGGTTACGATATGTTCGCCTGGGTTAGGTTCGGATAGCTTCGACTTTCCTGGTATAGACAGTTTTCCGGCGTATTTCTGCGCTCTACATTGCCCCAATATTCTCTACTTAACTCTGGCGAAGACAGCAATCGCAGTCTCATCACGTTATGTTTAGTTATGCTACGTTTGGTTAGGTCAACATAGGGCAGTCCACGTTGTGATATCTTTGAAGTTTGTGCCCCACACTGCCGGTCTATGGACTCCTGCGGGCTACTGTCCTCTAATATGTTCTGCTCGGTGGTGAGGAGGCCAGCAGCAGTGGTCTAGGCACGTTAGTTCCGGTGATGTCACGTTTGGCTACGTTAGGATATGACAGGATAGGTTGGGACAGATATAACAATTGAGCTTAACACCTATGTGCAGTGGAAGTCTGCGCTCTACTGTGCTCTACTATGTCCAGCTTGGCTCTGTGCCGACGAGCAGTAGTGGCTTGGGCTCGTTAGCATGAGTCAGGTTACTTTTGCTTATGTTACCTTCGGTTCGGTTAGGACCGGGCAGCTTTGACTATTGTGCTGTGCAGTGGAATTCTATGGGCTTCTGCCCTCTCCTCTCCTCTAATGTCTTCTGCTTGGCTCTGGGGAGGGCGGCAATGGAGGTCTCGGTACGTTAGTGTGAGTTATGTTACGTTTGGACACGTTACGTTTGGTTAGGTTAGGACAGGATAGCTTTGACTATTGCGCTGTACGCTGCTATTCGTTGGATATGTACAATCTTCTGTGCTCTATCTCGCTCTGCTTGCCTCAGGGGACGACAGGAATTGCGGTCGCAGCACGTTTGGTTTTGTCATGTTACGTTTGGTTAGGTTAGGTTTGGTTAGGTTTGGTTTGGGTAGCTCTAATTTTTGTGCAATGCTCTGCTATCCGGTAGATTTCTGCGCTCTACTGCGCTCTAGTGTGTTCTGCTTGGCTCTAGGAGGCCAGTGATAGTGGGCTCGGCACGTTAGGTTGGCTTGGGTTATGCTTGGTTATGCCACATTTGGTTAGGCTATGTACGGATAGCTTTGACTATTGCGCCATGCATAGTGTTTCTATGGATTTCTGCCATCTACTCACGCCTAATATGTTCTGCTTGGTTCTGGGGAGGCATCGATATTGTTCGCGGCAAGTGAGGTTAGATTACGTTACGTTTGATTGTGTTTCGTTTGGTTAGGTTGGGATAGGATATTTCGTCCTTTGAAATATACACCGCTATTCGGTAGACTCCTGCGGTCCACATTGCTCTACTACACACTGCATGTTTCTGGGGACGCCAGTAATTGTAGTTTTGGCAAGTTAAGTTGAGTTATGCCACGTTTGGTTAGACCAGGTTAGTTCAGGTTGGGTTAGGATATTTTCGTCTATTGTGATCTACACAGCTGTTCATGCGGTTTCTGCGTTCAACAGTGCTCTGCAGTACTCTGCTTGGCTCTCGTGAGGCCTGAAATAGTGGTTGCGGCACGTTGTGTTGGGTTTGGTTGCGTTTGGGTATGTCACGATTGGATGGGAAATGCTGGCTTGGGTTGCGCTTGGGTAGGTCAGTGTTTTCTGCCGTTCGCTGCGATTCTATAGAACCCTGCGCCCTACTCCCCTCTAATATGTTCTGCTTGTCTGTGTGGAGGCCAGAAATAGTTCTCGCGGCACGCTATGTTGACTTAGGTTACGTTTGGTTAAGGTTGGAGAGGATAGCTTTGACTTTGGTGCTATACACTGCTCTTCGGTGGATTTCTACGCTCTACACTGCTCTGCTATACGATACTCGACCCTGGAGAAACAAGTAGTAGTGGTCTTGGCACGTTAGGTGTAGTAAGGATACGTTTGGTTTCGTTTCGTTTGGATAGGATAGGAGAGTGGATCTTTGAATATTTTGCTACACGCTGCTAATCGGTGGATTTCTACGCTCTACATTGCTCTGCCGTACCCTGCTCTGCACCGCGGAGGCAGGTAATTGTGTACTTGGCACGTCATTTTGAGATAGGTCTTTTATGTTAGGTTAGGTTAGGAAGGCTTGGTCAGGATTTCTTCTACGTTTGCGCTGTACACTGTTGTATGGACGATTTCTACGCTCTACATAGATATTCTATAATCTGCCCGACACTGTGGAGGCGAGAAATGGTGTTCGTTGCACGTAAGTTTGGGATAGGTTACGTTTGAGTAGATTAGCTTATGTTAAATGTGGTTAGGATAGCTTTGGCTTTCGTGCCATACACGGCCATTCGGTGGGCTCCTGCGATGTACTCTGCTCTAACATATCCTGCTTGGTTCAGAGGAGGCAAGAAGCAGTGGTCGCGGCAAGTAATATTGATTTATGCTACGATGGCTTTGGGTTAGGTGAGGTAAGGTTGAGTTAGGTAATCTTCGACTTCTGTGCTATACACTGCAGTGCGGTAGATTTATGCGCTCTAACGTGCTCCAATATTCACTGATTTGCTCTGGAGGGGAGAGCCATATTTGTCTCGTCACGTTATAATGTGTTACACTACGTTTACGTTGGTTAGGTCAGACCAAGTTAGGTCAAGGTATGTTTGACTTTTCTGCTATACACTGCAATGCGTTGGAATTCAGCGCTCTGCTGTGCTCTAGTATATTGTGCTTGTCTTTGGGGATGCCAGATATAGCGGTCGCGGGGCGTTACGTTGAGGTAAGCTACGTTTGGTTGTGTTACGATTGGTTATATTAGGATAGGGTAAACCCGACTTTTGTGCTATACAGTGCAATGCGGAGAATTTCTGCGCTCTACACTGCTCTGGTATATCCTGCTTGGCTCTGTGGAGGACAGCAACGGTGGTATCGGCACATTGGGTTGAGTAATGTTATGTACGTATATGTTACGTTTGGTCAAGTTAGGATAGAATGGATTAGACCTTTGTGCCGTACACGGCTATTCGGTGGACATTTGCCCTCTACTGTGCTCTGATATACCTGTTTGTCTCTGGGGTGGCCAGTATTGGTGGTCCCGGCACGTTAGGTTGTGTGAGGTTTCGATTCTGTAGGATAGGATAGGAAGGCTTGGTTAGGATTTCTCTGGCGTTTGCGCTGTATACTGCTATACGGTTGATTCCTGCTCTCTACATTGCTCTATTATACTCTGCTCGACTCTGGGGAGGCGAGTAATAGTGGTCGTGGCTGGTTAGGTTGGGTTAGGTTACGTTTGGTTAGGCTAGGCTTGGCTATGTTTGGTTGGGATAGCTTTCACTTTCGTGCCATACACTGCTATTCGGTCGATTTCTTTGACCTACTGTGTTCTACTATATTCCGCTTGTCTGAGGGGAGGCCGGAAGCCGTGTTCGCGGCACGTTTCTTTGAGTTATGCTTCGTTCTGTTAGGTTACGTTAACTTGGGTGCGGTTTGGATAGCAGTGACTCTTGCGCTGTACGCTGCGATTCTAAGGATTTCTGCGCTCTACGCTCCTCTAATGCGTCCTGCTCTACTCTGTGGAGGCCAGCAATAGTTGTCGCTGTACGTTATGTTTAGTTATGTTACGTTTGATTATGTTAAGGTTTTGTATATTAGGATAGGGTAACTTTGACTTTTGTGCTGTACACTGCTATTGTGGGGATTTCTGCTCTTCAGTGTGCTCTAGTATGATCTTCTTGGCTCTGGAAGGCCAGCAATAGTGATCTCGGCAAGTTATGTTGTGGTGGGGTACGATTGGCTATGTTACGCCACGTCGGGTATGTTTTGGACATATTTGACCTTTTCGTTAAAGTCTGCAATGCGGCGCATCTCTGCGCTGTCTTGTGCTCTAGTACATTCTGCTTGTCTCTGTGAAGGCCAGCACAACTTGCCTCATAATGTTTGGTTGAGCTATTTTACGTTCGCATATGTCACGTTTGGCTAGCTTAGGATAGGCAACATCGGCTTCTGTGGTATGCACTGCTATTAGGTAGTTTTCTGTCCTCTAATGCGCTCTAGTATGCTCTGCTTGGCTCTGTGGTATCCAGTAATATCGGTCTCGGCACTTTCGACTTTGTCAGGTTACGTACTGTTTGGTTAGGTTAGGAAGGTTTGGTTAGGATCTCTTTGACTTTTGTGCCGTGCACTGGTATTCAGTGGATTCTTCCCATCTACTGTGCTTTATCATGTCCTGCTTGGCTCTGGGGTGGACAATAACTGTGTGCTCGGCACGTTAGGTTAAGTTCGGTTACGTTTGGTTAGTTTAGGTTAGGTGAAGTTCGGTAAGGATTGCCTTGATTTCGTGCTATAAACTGTAGTTTTTTGGATATCCGCGCTCGACTCTGCTCTACTATATTCTGCTTAGCCCTGGGGAGGCCACGAATAGTGGTCGCGGCACGTTACCTTTGGTGGGGTACGTTTGGTCGGGTTATGTTAGCTAGGGTCATGTTTGGATGGATATGACTCTTGTTCCATACATTGCGATTCTATTTATTTCTGGAATATTTAATATAGCAATAGTTTTCTCGACACGTTAGTGTGATCTGTGCTACGTTTGGTTGTGCTTCGTTTGGTGATGTTAGGGCACTGTAGTTTAGACCTTTGAGCCATGCGCTGCTGTTAGGTGGATTCCTGCCCTACACAGTGCTCCAATATGTGTTGCTTGTCTCTGTGGTGAACAGATACTGTGGTCTCGGCACGTCAGGTTGAGTGAGGTTACGTCTCGTTTGGTTAGGTTAGGAAGGTCTGGTTAGGATTCCTTTTTTTGTGCTATACACAGATATTCTGTGAATTTATGCGTTCTACATTGCTCTGCCACAATCTGCTCGGATCTGGGAAGACGCGCAATAGTGGTCGTGGCACGTTAGGTTGTGTTAGGTTATGTTCGGTTAGGTTGGGTTACGCTAAGTTTGGTTAGTGTGCCATTGACTTTCGTGCTATAGAGTGCTCTTATGAGGATTTCTGTGATATTCAGTGCTCTACTATATTTTGCTAGGCTCCGGGGATGCCAGCAGCTGTGGTCGTGGCACGTTATGTTGGGTCAGTCAACGTTCGATTATGCTACGTTGGGTTAGGTCACGTTTGGTTGGGTTAAGTTGGGTAGGGTTAAGCTAGGATAGCCGTGACTTTTGTGCTATAGACTGCTATTCCGTGGAACTCTGCGCACAACTCCGCACTAGTACGCTCTGCTTGGCTCTGAGGAGGCCAGCAATATGGTTATGTTAGGTCAGGTTAGGCTGGGACGTATTTGACTTTTGCGCTGTACACTACTATTTGGTGGGTTTCTGCGCCCTGCTGTGATCTAATATGCTCTGCCTTGCTCTGGGGAGAACAGAAGCCTTAGCCGTGGCGCGCTCTGTAGGTTTGTGATACATGTGGACTAGTTAGCTTTGCTTGGGTTAGGAGAGGCTACCATTGTCTCCTTTGCTGTACACTGAATTGCTATGGATATTTGATCTCTGCTGTGCTCGAGTATGTTTATCTTTTCTCTGG
>NW_016910445.1:96516-97290 GCF_001483705.2 Eufriesea mexicana
TGTATCCGCAAGTTACGTTGAGTTAGGCTGCGTTCGGTTGTGTTAAGTTTGGTCAGGTTTGGTCTGGATATCTTTGACTTTTGTGCTATACACTGCTTTTCGGTGGATTTAAACCCGCTACATTGCTCTACTGTGCTCTGTTCGACTCTGGGGATGCCAGGAATAGTGGTCCCGGAACATAAGTTTTATTTATGCTACGTTTGGCTATTCTACGATTGGTCTCGTTAGGAGGGGATAGCAACCACTTTTGTGCTATGCACTGCTGCTCGTTGGACTTCTTCGCCATACTGTGCTCTAAAATACTCTGCCTGGCTCTGGGGACCAGGAATTGTGTGCTCGGCACGTTTGGGTGTGTTATGTTACGTTTGGTCGGGATAGGATAGCATAGTGTATGGACGGATATCTTTGACTTTTGTTCTATGGACTGCTATGCGGTGGATTTCTGCACTCTACAGTGCTCTAGTATGTTCTGGCTGGCTCTGTAGTAGTCAGAAAATCTGGTCCAGGTATGTTGGGTTGGGTTAGGTTATGTTTGGTTATGTTGCGTTTAGTTAGTTCAGACACCGATAGCTTTGACCTTTGCGCTACACACTGCTATTCGGTGGATTTCTGCGATCTACTGTGATCTAATATGCACTGCTTTGCTCTGTGGAGTCCAGAAACAGTTTGCGCGCCGCGTTATGGTTAATTGTGTTACGTTTAGTACGGTTAGGTTTGTCTGCGTTACGAGAGGGCCTCTCCGACTTTTGTGCCGTACATAGAAATGACGTGCAT
>NW_016910445.1:97322-121113 GCF_001483705.2 Eufriesea mexicana
GCTTGGCTCTGGCTAGCCCAGTAATAGTGATATCTCCAAGTTAAGTAGAGGTATGCTGCGCTTGGTTAGGTTATGTTAGATGTGTTTTGGTTCGTGTAGTTTCGACTTTTCCGCTGCACGCTGCGATTCTATGGGTTTTTGCTGTCCACTCTCCTCTAATATATTCCGCTTGGCTCAATGGCGGCCAGCAATGGTGGTCGTGTCACGCACGATTGAATTACGTTGCGTTTGGTCACGTTACGACAGCTTAGGTTAGGAGGGGCTAGCTTTGAACGTTGTGCTCTTCACTGCTTTTCGGCGGATTACTACCATCTACATTTCTCTTCTATACTCTACTCGACTCTGGGGGGTCAGTAATAGAGGTCCCTGCACGTTAGTTTGGTTTATGCTGCGCTTGGTTATATTACGCATGCGTAGGGCGGGAGTGAATACGATTGAATTTTGTGCTATATTCTGCTATTCGGTAGATTTCTTCGCTATAATGTGCCCTATTTTTAGGTTGATCGTTAGGTTGAGTAAGGTTACGTTCCGTTAGGTTAGAATAGGAAGGTACTGTTAGGGTTTCCTTGACTTTTATGCTGTACACTGCTACTTGAATGATTTCTGCGCCCTACATTGATCTAGTATTCTTAGCTCGAATCTGTGGAGGCGGGCAATAGTGGTCCTGGCACGTTACTGTGGGTTAGGTTATGTTTGGTTAGGAAACGTTAGGAAAAGTTTGATCAATGTATCTACGAATTTCCTGCTGTACACTTTTATTCGGTGGATTTCTTTGATTTACTGCGCTCTACTACATTCAGGTAGGCCATGGGGGAGAGGAGCAGTGGTCGCGGCATATTATTTTGAGCTATGCTACGATTGGTAAGGTCAGGTTAGGCCAGGTTAGGTAATGGTGTCTACGACTTTTGTAGCATACACTGCTATTCATAGGATTTCTGAGCTCTAAATTGCGCTGCTACAATCTGCTCGACTCTGGGGAGCGAGAAATAGCGATCGCGGCGCGTTAGTTTCTGTCAGGTTACGTTTGGTTATGTTGGGTTAGGTTTAAGTTTGGCCAGGATAGATTCGACTTTCGCGCTGTACACTGTAATTCGGTGTATCTCTGTGATCTACTGTGCTCTACTATTCTCCGCATGGTCCTGTGGTGGTCGGCAATAGTGGTCCGGGCATGTTACGTTATAATAGGCTACGTTAAATTAGGTTACGTTAGGCTACGTTTGGTTAGGATGGCTTCGGCTTTCGTGTTATACGCTATTATCCGGTCGGCTCCTGTGGTCTAATGTGCTGTACTGTAATCTGCTCGGCTCTGTGGAGTCCGGTAGCAGTGGTCGCGGCACGCCATTTTGCTTTACGCTACGTTAGGATAGGTTAGGCTGCCAGGTTATATTAGGGTATCTTCGACTTTTGTGCTATTCACGGCAATGCGGTGGGCTCCAACGCACTACTGTGCTCCAGTACATTCTGCTTGCCTTTCTAGGCGCCAGCAATAGTGGTCTCGTCGTGATAGTTTGTGCAAGGTTACGTTTCGCTGTGTTACGTTTGGCTGGGTTAGGAAATGCAACTTCGTTTTTTATGCTATACACCGCTATTCGTTGAGTTTCTGTGACCTGCTGTGCTCTGCTACTGTCTGCATCACCCAGGGGAGGCGATCAGTAGCGGTCGCTGCACGTTAGGTTGAATTAGGCTATGTTTGGTTAGGTTAGCTTAGGTTCAGTGTTGATAGGGTAGCCTTGACTTTCGTGCTATACACTCTTATTCAGCGTATTTCTGAAGTCCACTCTGCTCTACCGCATTCTGCTTGGCTATGGGGAGGTAAGGAGCAGTGGACGCTGCACGATATGTTGAGATATGCTACGTTCGGTTAGGGTAGGTTATGCCAAGTTATGCTACGGTATCTACGGCTTTTGTGCTATTCACAGCAATGCGGTGTATTTCTGCGCTCCGCTGTGCTCCAGTACATTCTGCTTGTCACTGTGGAGGCCTGCATTAGTGCTTTCGTCATGTAAGGTTTTGTGCTATTACGTGCCGATTTGTTACGTTTGGCTAGGTGCGTATAGGCAACCACGACTTTTGTGCTACTCAGTGCTATTCGGTGGATTCCTGCGGTCTAATGTGCCCTAACATGTTCTCCCTGGCTCCACGAAGGCCGTAAATGTCGGTCGTGGCACGTTACGTTGAGTTAGACTACGTTTGGATAGGTTATGTTAGATCAGGTAAGGTTAAGATATCTTTGGTTCTTGGGCTCTACAGCGCTTTTCGGTGGATCTCCGCGCTCTAATGTGTTCTAATATACTCTGCTTTTCTCTACGGAAGCCATAAATATCGTTCGCGGCACGTTACTTTCAGTTATGCTATGTTTGGTCAGGTTAGCTTATGTCAGGTTAGGTTAGGATATCCGCGCCTGTTGTGCTATACACAGCTATTCGGTAGATTTTTGCGCTCTTCACTGCTCTACTATACTCTGCCCGACTCTGGGGAGGCGTGTAATAACGGCCGCGGAACGTTAGGTTGAGTTAGGTCACGCACTGTTAGGTAGGTGAGGATAAGTTTGGTTAGAATAGCTTTGACTTTCGTGCTATACACTGTAATCCGGTGGATTTTTGTGCTCTACTCTGCTCTAATATATTCTGCTAGGCTATGGGGAGGCAAGGAGCAGTGGCCGCGGCTCGTTATGTTCAGGTATGCCACGTTCGCATATAAAAATTTTGTATACGTTAAGGGAGAATAAGTTAGGTATTAGTGACATTCACCGCTATTCGTGGGGTTTCTGCTCTTTACTGCGCTGTAAGATGTTCTGCATGGCTCTGGTGCGGCCAGTAATTGTGGTCGAGGCAACTTATGCTGAGTTATATTACGTTTGGTTAAGTCTGGTTAGGCCAGGTTATAATAGGATACCCTCGACATTTGTAACCTACACTGCTATTCGGTGGATTTCTGCGCTCTGCATTGCTCTACTACACTCTGCTCGGCTCTGGCGAGATGAGCAATAGTGGTCGCGGCACCTTAGCTTTGGTTTGGTTACGCTCGGTTAGGTTACGTATGGCTACCTATTGTTAGAATAACTATGACCTTCGATCTGTACACTCTTATTCGGTGCATTTCTGTGATCTACTGCGCTCTAACGCATTTTGCTTTCCTCTGGGGAGGCCAGGAGTAGAGGTCGCGGCACCTCATTTTGAGCTATGCTACGTTCTGGTAGGTTTGGTTATGCCAGGTTATGTTAGAATATCTTCGGCTTATCAGCTATTCACAGCAATGTGGTGGACTTCGGCGCAATACTGTGCTCTAGTACATCCTGCTAGTCTCTGTGGAGGCCGGCAATGGTGGTCTCTTCATGTTTGGTTCATTTAGGATACGTTTGTGTATGTTACGTTTGGCTAGGTTAGTAGAAGCTACTACGGCTTTTGTGCAACACTGCTTTCCCTGGATTTCTGTGCTCTAATGTGCTCTAATATCTTCTGCTTGGCTCTGGGGTGTCCAGTAACAGTGGTCTCAGCACGTCAGGTTGAGTTATGTTACATTCGGTTACGTTAGAATAGGTTAGGTTAGGTTAAGTTTGGTCAGGGTATCTCTGACTTTCATAACCAGCCGACAGCACGCCACAGCGCCGCGATGGGCGCTCGGGCGCCTCGACTGCGACCTCTTCGCCGCGGTCGTCTAGGTCGTCGCCTGGGCGGATGGGTCCAGCGGGCATGAAAACGACGAAGCTGGGGTAGGGGCTGAGTGGCTAAGGGCGGCGATGACGTGCGCGTGCGACGTCGCCATGCAACCGGTCAGAGTGCCACCTTCGCGGGGTGCAGTTCACTGGTGGTCGGCCGAAATCGCGCAGCTCCGTGAGCTCCGCATGCTCGCCCGGCGCCAGTACACCAGGGCGCGGCGTCGACGAAGCGCGGTGTCCGCCGAGGATATCGCGCGCCTCTATCGCGGATAGCGGTCCGCGGTGGGCGAACTCCGGAGGGAGATTCGCAGAGCCAAGTCTCGGCAATGGGAAGAACTCCACGCGACGCTCGAAAGCGATCCGTGGGGACGCCCCTATAAATTAGTAATGGGGAAGTTAAGGGCATGGGCGTCCCCCGTGACCGAGCGTATGGACCCCGAGCTGCTGAGGCGGGTGATCGACACCCTCTTCCCGGTGGTAGCGGAGGAGGGGTTGCAACCCGTTGCAGTGCGATCGGAACTGTTCGGATGGTCCGACGAGCTGAGGGACTCGCTCGAGGTGTTGGGCCGTGCGGTCGTCAGAATGGGGGCGAGGAGCACCGTCCCCGGACCGTACGGCATGCCAGGCCGACCCTTTGCACTGGCTCTCGAGGCGTGGGGTGACCGTGTGCTGCTGCTGTTCGACAGCTTCCTCAGGACCGGCCGCTTCCCGGCATGTTGGAAGAGAGCGAGAGTCGTGATGATCCCGAAACCAGGGAAGCCGCCGGACTCTCCGACGGCATACCGGCCGATATGCCTGCTCGACGAGGCAGGCAAGCTCTTCGAGTGCGTTCTAGCTGTCCGCCTCCGTGAGCATTTAACGGACGTGGGTCCCAATCTTAGCGTGCTCCTCGCGCGCAGGCCGGCGGAGGCTGCACGCGCGGCGCCGGTGGGCGGCGCTCTCACTGCCGGATGTGTTAACGCGTTGGACCTCCGCCTTCGCGAGCGACCATGTACCTACGACCGGGGAGACCGTCTCTCTCTCCAGTTGTAACCTAGGTAAGGTTGACCACGGGCTGGCGTGTGGGGACCCGTCTGTTCAAGAGGCCGTGGTCCGGGCGCGCTTCTTCGCGTGATGGTCGCGCGGCGTCCGCAGTGTATGCGTGCGTTGCGGTGCGGTGGTATGCGTGTTGTGTGTACCTGTAATCGACCCGTCTCGCGCGCTTGGAGATGATCGTTTCGAGTGCGATTTTCCGTCGCGCCGGGAGGGAAATGCGATTGCGTCGCGAAGTCGCCCTGGCAATTACGTCGCCACTAAGTCCAGGGCGCACCGAAATGCGAAGGGCCGGCCATCGTGGGGGTTTTAGTGGGTAGAAATCCAACATAACCTCGCCCCCTCATCTGAGGAGGCCGGGAATCTTTGGAAGATCCCCCACGTTAAAAAAAGGAAAAAAGCTTTGACTTTTTTACTTTGTACTGTTATTTGGTGGATTCCTGTGAACTACTGTGCTCTACTTCATTGTGCTTGGCTCTGGGGAGGCCAGCAGCTGTGGTCGCCGCACGTTGCCTTGAGCTATGCAACGTTTGATTTGGTTAGGTTTGGTCAGGCTATGCTTGGGTATCTACGGCCTTTGTGCCCTTCACTGCAATTTGGTGGATTTCTGCGCTCCAATGTGCTCTAGTACAGTCTGCTTGACACTGCCGAGACCAGCTATAGCGGTGGCTTCCTGTTAGACTGAGCTATACTCCGTTTGGGAGTGTTACGTTTGGGTAGGTTGGGACAGGCTAATCTGACTCTTGTGCTGTGCACTGCTACTCGGCCGATTATCTGTGCACTACCTTGCTCTAATATGACCTGCTTGGCTCTGGGGTCGCCAGTGAGAGTGCTCTAGCCACGATAGTTTCAGTTACCTTACGTTTCGCTGGGACAGATAAGGAAGGTTTGGTTAGCATTACTTTGACTTTTGTGCTAAACACTGCTAGTCGGTTGATTCCTGCAATCCACATTGCTGTACAATACTCTGGTCGACCATTTGGAGGCGAGCAATAGCGGTCGCGGCACGTTACGTTGAGTTAGACCACGTTTGGCTAGGTTAGGTTAGGTTAGGTCTGGTTAGGTTAGGATATCTTTTGCTTTTGCGGTCCATATTGCCATTTGGTAGATTTCTGCGCTCTAATATGTTCTAATATACTCTGATCGGATCTGTGGAGGCGAGCAGTATCGGCTGCGGCAAGATAGGTTGAGTTAGTTCACGCATGGTTAAGTCTGGTTCGGGTATGTTTGGTCAGGATAGCTTTGACTTTCGTTCTATACACTGTTATTAGGTGGACTTGTGGGTTCCAGTGTGCTGTAGAATGTTCTGGTTGTCTTTGTTGCGGCCAGAAACTGTTCTCGTCGCGTTGAGTTGTACTACGCTACGCTCGGTTATGTTACGTTTGGTGAGGTTAGGATATTATGGTTCAGACTTTAGTGCGATACACAGCTATACGCGGAGGTCTGCGCTCTACTGTGGTTTACTATTTTCTGCTCTGCTCTGGAGAGGACAGCGACAGTGACCTCGGCAGGCTAAGTTGAGTTAGGTTACGTTTGGTTAGGTTAGGTTTGGTCGGGATAGGTTAGGGCATCCTCGACTGCTGTGCTGTTCGCTGCTATGCGGTGTGTTTCTGCGCAATACTGTGTTCAAGTGGGTTCTGCTTGCCTCTGTGGAGGCCTGCAATGGTGGCCTCGTCCTCTTACGTTGAGTTAGGTTACGTACGGTTATGTTACGTTCCACTATGTTAGGATATGCTACTTTGACCTTTGTGCTATACACTGCTTTTTGGTGTATTTCTGCGCTCTAATGTGCTCTAATATGCTCTGCTTTTCTCTACGAAGGCCATCAAAAGCGACCGTCGCACGTTATATTGTGTTATGCTTCGTTTGATTTGGCTAGGCTAGGATATCTTCGTCTTCTGTGCCATACGCTGTTATTCGGAGGACTTTTGCGCTCTGTATTTCACTACTATGCCGTGCTCGACTCTGGGGAGGCGTGCAATAGTGGCCGTGGCGCGTTAGGTTAAGTTATGTTACGATTGGTTAGGTCAGGTTAGGCCACATTTGGTTAGTATGGCTTCAACTTTCGTGCTATATACCGGTATTCGCTGGATATCTGTGATTTACTGTGCTCTAATACACTCTGCTTGGCCCTGGGGAGTCCAGCAATATTTGTCTCAACACGTTATGTTCAGTTATACTTCGTTTGTGTACGTTAGGTTATCTACCACTTTTCTGCTTTGCACTGCAATGCGATGAATATCTGCGCTCTACTGTACTCTGGTATATCCTGTTGGGCTCTAAGGAGTCCTGATATAGTGGTCGCGGAACGTTATGTCGAGTTAGACTACGTTTGGCTGTGTTTCGATCTGATATGTTAGGATAGCATAGATCTGACTTTTGTGCTATACAGCGAAATGAGGCGGATTTCTGCGCTCTACTGTGCTCTAGTGTGTTCTGTATGGATCCGTGGAGGCCAGCATTTGTGCCCTCGGCACGTTAGGTTGGGTTTATCTACGTTTGCTTATGTTACTCTTGGTTAGGCTAGGAGTGTCTACCTTGACTTTTGTGCTATACACTGATATTATCGGCGGACTTCAGCGCTCTAATGTGTTCTGATATGCTCCGCTTGGCTCTTGGGTAGCCAGTAATTGTGGTCTCGGCACGTTACGTTGAGTTAGGCTACGCTTGGGTGGGTTATGCTTGGTGAGGCTAGGATGGTATAGTTTGGACTTTTGTGGTATACACAGCTATCCGCGGACTTCTGAGCTACACTGTTTTCTAATATTCTCCGCTTGGGGCTCGGGAGGTAAGCCATAGTGTTCTCGGCACGTTAGGTTGTGTTTGGTTCCGTTTGGTTTCTGTAGGTTAGGTCTGGTTGAGTTGGAATACCTTTGCCTTTTGTGCTATGCACTGCAACGCCGCGGATTGCTGTGATCTACTGGGCTGTAGTATACTCTGCTTCGCTCTGGGGTGGTCAGTAGTGGTTGGGTAGGGCGGTTAGGTGGAGATCGGTTATCTTTGGCTATATTAGTCTAGGGCTGCTTCGACTTTTGTACTCCAAACTGCTATCCATGTGATTCCTGCGCTCTGCTGTACCCTAGTATATTCTGCTTGTCTCTATGGATGACAGCGATAGTGTTTTCGGCTCGTCAGAGTGAGTTATGTTACGTTTGCTAATATTACGTTTGCATAGGTTATGACAGGATAGATTTGCCTTTTGTGCCATACGCTGATATTCGGCGGAATTCTACGCTTCGCATTGCTGTACTATAATCTGCTGCGGTCGCAACAAGTTAGGATTTGGTAGATTACGTTTGGATAGGTTAGGCTTTGTTGGGTTAGGTTAGGACATGCCCTACTTTTATGCCGAACGCTGCTATTCCACGAAATTCTGGGCTCTACTGTGTCCTACTATACTCTGCTCCACCCAGTGGAGGGCAGAAATAGTGATCTAGGCAGGTTAGGCGGTGTCACGTTACGCTTGGATTAGTTAGGTTAGTCTAGGTTAGGTCAGGATAGCTTTGACTTTTCAGATATACACTGCTGTTCAGTGCATTTATGCGCTCTCCTGTACCGTAACATGCTCTGCTTGGCTTTGGGGAGGCCAGCAATAGTGGTCTCGGCAAGCTGGTTCGAGACAGGTTACATTTGGTTAAGTTAGTTTAAATTGTGTCAGGTTACGATAGCTTCGACTTTTTTGCTATACATTGCAATTATGTGGGCTTTCACGCTCTACTCTCCTGTAATATGTTCTGCTTCGCGGAGCAGAGGCCGGCAATACTGGTCTATGCGCGTTAGGTTGTATTTCATTGCGTTTGGTTATGTTAGGATATGATAACTTTGACTTTTGTGCCACACACAGCCATTCGGTGGATTTCGGCGCTCTACTCTGCTCCATTATATTCTGCTTGATTCTGGGAAATCCAGCAATAGTGGTCGCTGCAAGGTAGTTTGTGTTAGGTTATGTTTTGTTAGGTTAGGCTATTTTGGGTTAGGTAAGTATAGCTTCGACTTTTGCGCTATACACTGAAATGCAGCCCGTCTCTACGATCTAATGTGCTCTAGTATATTACACTTGGCTTTGGGGAGGCCTGTGATAGTGGTCTCAGCAAGTCAGTTCGAGACAGGTTAAATTTGCATAAGTTAGTTAGAATTGGGCCAGGTTACGATAGCTTCGACTTTTCTGCTATACATTGCCATTATGTGGGCTTTCGCGTTCTACTCTCCTCTAATATCCGCGTAGCGGAGGCCGGCCATACTGGTCTAAACAAGTTAGGTTCTATTTGATTGCGTTTGGTTATGTTACGTTTGGTGAGTATAGGATAGGATAGTTTAGACCTTTGTGCTATACACTGCTATCCGCCGAGTGCTGCGCTCTCCTGCGCACTAATGTGCACTGCTAGGCTCGATGGTGGTTAGTAATAGGCACTTTAGGTTGTGTCAGGTTGCGTATTGTTGGGTTAGGTTTGGAAGGTTTGGTCAGGACTTCTTTGACTTATGTGTCATTCACTGCCGTTCCGTGCATTTCCGCGCCCGATACTGCCTACTATACTCCGCCCGACTATGCGGAGGCGAACAGTGGTGGTCGTGGTACGTTAGCTTGAGTTAGGTTACATTTGGTTTGATAAAGATAGGTTAATTTCGGTTAAAATAGCTTTGACTTTCGTACTGTACGCTATTATGTGTTGTATACCAGTGACCTACCGTGCTCTACTATATTGTGCTTGGCATTGGGGACGCCTGCAGCAGTGGTCGTGGCACGCTATGTTGAGACATGCTACGTTCCGTTAGGGCAGGTTGGTTCAGGTTGGGTAGGGATATCTACGACTTTTGTGCTGTACGCTGCTATCGGAGCGTTTATGCGCTCTATTGCGTTCTAATATCTTCTCCATGGACCTAGGGAGGCCAGCAATAGACGCCTCGGCACGTTAATTTGGGTTATGTTACGTTTGAATAAATTAGGACTTGGATGAGCTCAGTCAGGTTAACTTAGTCCTTCGTGCTATACAATGCTATTCAGAGGATTTCTGCGCTCTACTGTGCTCTTCTACATTCTGCTTAGCCCTGCGGATGCCACCAATAGTGATCGCGGCACGTTAGGTTGAGTTAGGTTACGCTTGGTTAGGTTAGGATGGGTCAGGTTAGGTTGGGCTACCCTAGCTTTTGTGCCATACACTGCTATTCGGTAGACTTCTGCGGCCTAGTGCGCACTGGTATGTTCTGCTCGGCTATAGGGAGCGCAGAAATAGCGGTCTCGGCACGTTATTCTGAGTTCGGCTACGACTGGTTAGGTTAGATTAGGTCAGGTACGGTCTAGATATCTGACTTTTTCGCTATACACTGCAATGATGGGGATTTGTGCTTTCTGCTGTGCTCTAGTATATCCTGCGTGGCTCTGCAGAGGCCACCAATAGTGGACTCGGCACGTTCGCTTGAGCTGGGCTACGTTCGGATATGTTACGTTTGGTGATGTTAGGATAGTATAGTTCAGACTTTTGGGCTATACACTGCTATCCGCGGGTTTCTGCACTCCACTGTTTTCTCATATCTTCCGCTTGACCCTGTGGAGGCCAGCAATGGTTGTCTCGTCATGTTAGGTTGAGTTAGACTACGTTTGGTTATGTCACATTTGGCTAGGTGAGGACAGGCTAATTTGACTTTCGTGCTATATACTGCTATAACGCCCATTTCTGCCTTCAAATGTGCCTTAATATGCTATGCTTGGCACTGGGGTGGACAGTAACAGTGGTCTCGGCACGTTAGGCTGAGCTATGTTACGTTTCGTTAGATTAGGTTACGAAGGTTCGGTTTGAATTTCTTTGAGTTCTGTGCTGTACACTGTTATTCGGTGGATTGCAGCGATCTAAATCGCTCTACTATACTCAGCACGACCCTGTGTAACAGGGCAATGGTGGTCGTGGCAAGTTATGTTGAGTCAGGTTATGTCAGCTTAAGACAGGTTAGGTTAAGTTTGGTCAGGGTAGTTTTGACTTTCGTGACATACACTGTTGTCAAGTGGATTTCTGTGATCTACTGTGCTCTGCTGGAGTATGCTTGACTCTTGTGTGGCCAGGAGAAGTGGCTGCAGCACACTGCGTTTGGCTATGGTACGTTCAGTTAGGTCAGCTTAGGTCAGGTTAGGATAGGATGTCGTCGACTTATGCGCGATACACCGCTATTCGGTGGATCTATGTGTTCCACATTGCACTACTATACTCTGCTCGACTCTGTGGGGGCAAGCAATAGTAGCCGCGGAACCTTGGGCTCAGTTATGTCACGATCGGTTAGGTCATGTTGGGCAATATTTGGTCCTTTTAGCTTTGACTTTCGTGCAATACATTGTTCTTCGGTGGATTCCTGTGATCTACTCTGCTCTAGCATATTCTGCCTTGCTCTGCGGAGGCCAGGAGCATTGGTCGCGGCACGTCATGTTGAGCTATCCTTCGTTCTGGTAGGTTCGGTTAGGCCGTATTAGATGAGGATATCTACGTATTTTGTGCTATTCACTGCAATGATTTCTGCACACTACTTAGCTCTAGTACATTCTGTTCGTCTCTGCGGAGGCCAGCAATTATTGTCTCGTCATGTTAGGTTGAGTTAGGTTACGTTTGGTGGTGTTACGTTTGGCTGGGTTAGGAGGGGCTTTTTTCACTTTTGTTCTGTACACTGCTATTCCATGGATTTCTGCGCTCTAATGTGCTGCAGCTTCTTTCTTTCGCCCCACGGGGGCCATCAATAGCGGTCGCGGCACCTTAAGTTGTGTTATTATACATTAGGTTATGTTAGGTTAGGTCATGTTTGGTTATGGTATCTCTGACTTTTGTGCTATGCACTGCTATGCGGTGGATTTCTGCGCTCTACTGAGAAATAGTGTATTCTGCTTGGCTCTGGGGATGCCAGAATTAGTGGCCGCAAGGCGTTATGTTGAGTTATGCCACGTTTGTTTGCGTTACGATTGGCCATGTTATAATAGGATAGCTATGACTTTTGTGCTATACACTGCAATACCGCGGATTCCTGCGCTCTACTGTGAACTGGTATATACTGGTTAGCTCAGACGATGACAGGAATACTTGCCTCGGCACATTAAGTTTAGTTGTGTTACATTTGGTTGGGTTATGTTAGGCTAACCTCGCCCAGGCTATCCTCGACCTTCGTGCTGTATACTGCTGTTCAGAGGATTTCTGCCTTCGTCTGTGCTCTACTATATTCTGCTTGCCCGTGGGGAGACCAGCAATAGTGGTAGCGGCACGGAGCGTTGAGTTAGCGTATGTTTGACAACGCAGAGTTCCACGGATTAACAGCGTATGGCACAAAAGTCAAAGCAACCCTATCCTAACCTAACCAAACATAACATAATCGAACGTAACAGAACTAAAACTAACGTGCCTGGTACACTACTGCTGGCCTCCGCAGAGCCAAGCAGGATATACTACAGAAGAGTTGTGCGCACAAATAGGCAGCATTCCAGTGAAAACCGCAAAGGTCAATGATATCCTGCCCAAAGGTAACCTAACCTCACCTAACCAAACGTAGCATAACACAACCTAACGTATAGGAATATAGAGCGTAGGAATCCACCAAATATCCGTGTATGGAACAAAAGTCAGAACTATCCTAACCTAATCTAACCAAATGTGACATGACCAAACGCAAACTAACTCGGTCTGACCTGCCGAGACCAATAATCCTGGCCTCCATAAAGCCATTGCCGAATACGTTGCAGCACCGTAGAGCACAGAAACCGACTGAATATCGGTGTATAGCATAAAAGTCAAAGCTATCCTCCTCTAATCTTACCATTCGTGACATAACCAGACGTTATCCATCTAAACTAACGTACAGAGACCACTATTGCTGGCCTCTCCAGAGCATACTATAACAAGTTAGAGCAAAGTAGAGCTCAGGATTCGACTGAAAAGCAGTGCGTAACACAAAAGTCAAAACTACCCTCTACAAAGCTAACCAATCATGACATACACAATCGTAACCTAACACGTCCTAAGGAGCCGCGACTGCTATTGCTGGCCTTCCCAGAGTCGTGCGGAGCATAGTAGAGCGCTGAAATAGACCGAATAACGGTGCATAGCAAGAAAGTCAAAGCTATCCAATGCCAACCCAGACTAACCTAAGCAAACCAAACGTTGTCGAACTCAACTTAACGTGCGCAGACCTGTATTGCTAGTCTCCCCAGAGTCAAGAAGAGAATATTAGAGCACAGCACAGTGCAGAAATCCATTGAATAGCAGTGTGCAACACAAAAGGCGCAGCTATCCAATCCTAACCCAAACACATATATCCTAGCCAAACGAAGCCTAGCACAAAATAACGAGTAACGACCACTATTGCTGGGCGCCGCAGGGCCGAGCAGAATACAGTGGAGCACAGCAGAGCGCAGAAGTCCAGAGAATAACAGTGTATACCACGAAAGTCTATGCTATCCTAACCTAACACAAACAAACGTAACCTAACCAAACGTAGACTAACTCATCCTAATGTGACGAGATCACCATTTCTGGCACCACCAGGGTCGAGCAGCGTACGGTAGAGCAATGAGGAGCGTAGAAATCCACCGATGAGCTGTGTGTATCTCAAAAGTCATGGATAACCTGACCAAACCTATCCTAACCTAACCAGATGAACCGTAACATAGCACACAATTCCGTAGAATATCTGTTTTGAGTACAGGAGTCTAAGCTACTCTGACCTAAACCAACTTAACGTTTCCAAACCGAGCGTAATATAACTCAACCTAACTTGCCGTTACCATTATTGCTGCCATCCACAGGGTCAAGCAAGGCATACTAGGGGCGAGCAGAGCGCAGAAATCCATAGAATCGCAATGTATAGCAGAAAAGTCGTAGCTAACCAAACCAAACCTGAGCTAACGTGACATAACGAGACGCATCCTATTACTGGCACCCTCAGACACAGGCAGAACACACTGGAGCAGAGTAGAGCGCAGAAGTGTACCGCATTCCTGAGGAGTCAAATATATCCGGTCCAAAGGCATACAAACCTAACCAACCAAAACGTAACGTAACCCTACATAACGCGCCACGGCCGCAGTTTCTGGCCTCCGCAGAGCAAATCATATTAGACCACAGCAGAGCGCAGAAATCCACAGAACGGCAGTGTATAGCTCAAATGTCCAATCTACGCTCTCCTAACCTAACCAATCATAACATACCAAACGTAACCAAACGCCACCTGACCGACCTACACCAATATTGCTGACCTCCACAGAGTCAGGCAGAACAGACTAGCGCTCCGTAGACCACAGGAATCAGCGGCTTTGCAGTGTAAAGCACAAAAGTCAGAGATATGCTAACCTAACATGCCTTAACCGAACCCAGGCGAACGTAGCGTAAATCGATATAAAGTGCCGAGACGGCGATTGCTGTCTTTGCCGGAGCCAAGCTAAACAAATGTGATCACAGTAGAGCGCAGAGACCAGCCGAATATCAGGATATAGCACAAAAATTTGCTATCATTTCCAAACCTAACCAATCTTAACATACCCAAACGTAACATAACTCAACATATCTTGCCGCGACGGCTATTGCTGGCCTCCCTGGAGCCAGGTGGAACATACCGTAGGAGACGGGAGTGCCGAAATCCACAGAATCGCAGGGTACATCAGAAAAGTCATAGTTATCCAAACCGGACACAAGCAAACCGAAGCCAACGAAACGTATTCTAGCATACACTAACCTGCCGCAACCAATATTAGTGTCCTCCCCAGAGGCCAGCAGAGTATAGTACAGCAATGTGGAGCGTAGGTGTCCACCGAAGTGCAGTGTATAGCACAAAAGGCAACTCTATCCATTCATAACCTATCCGAACGTTAAGTTAGCAAGCGTAACATAATTTAACCTGAAGTGCCGTGACCACTATCGCTGGCATCCCTAGAGGCAAGCAGAATATGCTAGAGCACAGCAGAGAGCAGGAAGCCACCGTATAGTAGTGTATAGCACAAAAGTCGAAGATATCCACACCTAACCTAACCAAACGTAACATAACCCAAACTCAAGCGCCGCGGCCATTACTTCTGTCCTACCCAGAGCAAAGCAGAGCATATTATTTCACAATGGAGCGTAGAAATCAACCGAATAGCAGTGCATAGCCCAAGACTCTAAGCTGTCCTAGCTTAACTTAGTCGAACATGGCATAACTAAACGTAACTTAACTACACCTAACCGACCTACACCACTATTGCTGACCTCCCCAGAGCGAAGTAGAATAGAATAGAGCGCCATACAGTACACAAATCCGCGGCGTTGCAACGCAAAGCGCAAAAGTCAAAGATATCCTAACCTAACCCTACTTTAACTAACCCAACCAAACGTTGGCTAAATCAATATAATGTGCCGAGACCAATATTACTGCATTTCCCAGAGCATAGCTGAACACCTGAGATCACAGTAGAGCGCAGAAATCCACAGAATAGGAGTATACAACGTAAAGGTCAAATATATCATCTCCTACACTAACAAAACGTAACGTAACCAAATGTAACATAACTAGAACTAAAGTGCCAAGACCACTTCTACTGGCCTCCCCAGAGTACGGCAGAGTATAGTAGAGCTATGTAGAGCGTAGAAATCGAGCGAATATCAGTGTACAGCATAAAGGTCGAAGCTTCCCTGTCCTGGCCCAGCCAATCGTAGCATAACCAAACGCAACGTAAATAAACCAAGCGTGCCGAGACCACTATTAGTGGCCTCGCCGGAGTCTAGCAGAGGATAGCGGAACAATGCAGAGCGTAGAAATCCACCAAATAGCAGTATATGGCGCAAAAGTCAAAGCTATGCTGTCCTAACCTGTCCTAACGTGATATAACCAAACGTAACATAGGTTAACCATACGTGCCGGGACCACTATTGCAGGCTTCTCCAGAGCCAAGCAGAATACACTGGAGCGCATTAGAGCGAAGAGGGCCACCAAATAGCAGTGTATATCACAAAAGTCGAAGCCACCCTAACCGAACGTAGACTAACCCAGCCGAACCAAACGCAATTTAACAAAACTTATCGTAACGCGATCGCTATTTCTGGCTTCGCCAGGGTCGAGCAGAGTATAGTAGTGCGGCGGAGGGCGCAGAAATGCATCGAATTTCAGTGTATAACGCAAAAGTCATGGTTATCCTATCTTAACCTAACCAAACCTAACATAACCAAACGCAGCATAGCTCAATCTAAGGTGTCTAGACCACTATTGCTGACATTTCCTGAGCCAAGCAGAATAAGCTAGACTACAGTACAACGCAAAAATCCGCCGAATGACAGTGTATAGCATAAAACTCAAAGTCAAGGCAAGCAAACATATCCTAACCTGAAGTAGACGCGCGTAACATAGCACAAGCTGGCATGCCACGACCACTACTGCTGGCACCACGGGAGCCAAGCAGAGCAAATCTGAGCAATAGAAAACGCAGGAATCGACCGAATAGCAGCGTAAAGCGCAAGACTCAAAGCAGTCCTTGCCGAACCTAACCAAACGTGAAATGACCGAACGTAACCTAAATCCACCTAACCGCCCTACAGCATTACTGCTGATTTCCCCGAAGCCAAGCAGCATAAACTAGAGCACAGAAGAGCACAGAAATCCGCGGCGATGTAGCGTAAAGCATAAGAGTCACAGGTACCATAACCCAAACTGACCTAACCTAACACAACCAAACGTAGACTAACCCAGCGTAACATGCCGAGACCACTATTGCTGTCTTTCCCATAGACCAGACGAACATATGAGATTACAGTAGAGCGCAGAAATCCACCGAATGTGAGTGTGCATCACAAATGTCAGATACCGTTTCCTAACCTAACCAACCGTAAAATTCCCTAACTCAATCTGCTTCAACCAAACGTGCAGTGACCACTGTTTGCTGGCCTCCACAGTGTCGAGCAGTGTATAGAATAGCACAGTGGAGCGCAGAAATCCACCGAATAGCAGTCTATGTCAAGAACGTCAAAGATATCCGAACATGACCCAAACAAACATAACCTAATCGAACGTAACGTTACTGAACCTATCGCGCCGAGACCACTATTACTGGCCTCCCCAGAGCAAAGCAGAGCTCACTAGAGGACAGAAGAGCCCAGAAATACACCGAATGGCATTTTACAGCATAAAACTCACAGCTATCCTCTCCTATCCGAACCAAACGTAACATAACCAAACGTAGCCCAAGAGAAACTGCAGTGCTTGGACCACTATTACTGGCCTCCACAGAGCCAAGCAGAGCATATTACAACACAGTACAGCGCAGACGCTCACCGAATAGCCGTATATGGCACGAAAGTCAATGCTGTACTATCCTACCTTAACCAAACGTAACATAACCAAGTGTAGCATAAATCAAACTGACGCGGCGGGACCACTGTAACTGGCATAGCCAGAGTCGAGCAGAGAGTAGTATAGCACTGTAGAGCGTAGAAATACGACGAAGAGAAGTGTGTAGCGCAAAAGGCGATGATAACCTGAACAAACCTTACCCAACATGAACCAACCAAACGTAACAAATCACCAGCTAACGTGCTGCAACCACTATTTTTGGCATCCCCAGGTTCACGCAAAACATGTTAGAGCACAATAGAGCCCAGTATTCCGCAGGACCGCTCTGTGGAGCACAAAAGCCAAAGATAACCTAACCTAACCCAAGATAGGCTAAATACACCAAACGTAATCTAACTCAGCCAAACGTACCGCGACCAATATTGCTTGTATCCAAGGCGCCGGACAGACCATAATACGGAAGAGTAGGGCGCAGAAACCCATAGAATCGAAGTGTACAGCTGAAAAGTTGAAAATATCCGAACCTAGCCATAGCTAACACAACCTGACCAAACGCAGCGTATATGAACCTAACCTGGCGAGACCACTATTCCTGGCCTACCCAGAGCCAAGCAGAACATACTAGACCACAGCAGAGAGCAGACGTCGACCGCACTTCATTGTACATCACGAAAGTCGAAGATACCCTATCATAACACGAACAAATTTAACCTAACCGAACGCAACATAACTCCACGTAACGCGCCGCAGTCACATCTTCTGGCCTCCCCGGAGTAAAGCAGTGCATATTAGATCGCATTGCAGCGCAGAAATCCACCGTGTAGCAGTGTACAGCGCAAAAGTCGAAGCTGTCCCGGCGTAAGCTAACCAAACATAGTATAACCGAACATAGCATAACTAAACCTGACCGCCCTGCAACACTGTTGCTGACCTCCCCAGAGCCACGCTGAATATACTACTGCACAGAAGATCACAGACACCCGCGGCATTTCAGTGTATAGCACAAGAGTTAAGGATATCCTAACCTAATCTTACCTAACCTAACCCAAGCAAACCATGCCTAACACAGCATAGCGAGCCAAGGCCACCATTGCTCCCTTTCCCAGAGACAATCTTAACGTATCACATCCCAGTGTACCGCCGAAATCCGCCGAATAGCAGTGTATAGCACAAAAGTCAAAGCTACCCTCCCCTAACATAACCAATGGTAACATAACCAAACGTAACCTAACTCAACCTAATGTGCAGCGACCACGATTTCTGGCCTCCGCGGAGTCGAGCAGAGCATATTAGAGGACAGCGTAGCGCTGAAGTTCACCGAATAGCAGTATACAGCACAAAAGTCACAGGTACACAACCCTAACCTGCTCAAACGTAATACAAGCAAACGCAACATGACATAACCTTACGTGCCGTGACCACTATTGCTGGATTCCCCAGAGTTAAGCAGGGTACACTAGAGCACAGTAGAGCGTAGAGTGTCACCAAAGAGCAGTCTATAGCTCAAAATCCAAAGGTACGCTAACCTAACTTGACCTAACCAATCCAAACCGAACGTAGCTGAACTCAACATAATGTGCCGATACCACTATTGCTGCCATTCCCGGAGCCACGCTGAACATAATAGAGCACAGAAGAGAGGAGAAATCTACCGAATGGCCGTGTATAGCGCAAAATGCGAAGTTAGGCCCTCCTAGCCTGACCAAACGTAACAAATTCAACCTCAACATTATCCAACCTAGCGTGTCCAGGCCACTGTTTCTGGCCCCCCAGTGCCAAGCGGAACATACCGGAGCAGAGTAAAGTGCAGAAATCCACAGAATCGCTGTATATAGCAGAACAACCGAAGCTATCCAAACTAAACCTTAGCTTACATAACATAACGGAACGTATTCTATACGGCTTTCCTGTGTACAGCACAGAAGCAGAGGATATTATAACCAAACCCATGCTAGCCTAACCAAGCCCAACGCAACCTAACTCAACTTTACGCAACGCGGCAACTATTTTTCGCCTCCCCAGAGTAAAGCAGAGCATGCTTGATCAGAGTAGCGCGGAGAAAACCACCGAATATCAGTGCGTAGCACAAAAGTCAAAGCTATACGTGCCTAACCTAACCAAACATAACATAAACAGATATAACTTGGCTCAGCCTAACGTGAAGCGTCCACTATTGCTAGCTATCACAGTGCTAAGCGGAACGTATTAGAGGAGAGCAAAGAGCAGAAATCTATAGAATCGCAGTGCATAGCAGAAAAGACGAAGGAACGCAAGCCAAACAATTGCCTACGTAACTTAAGCAAACGGAGCCAATCTCAACCTATCTTGGCGAGACAACTATTACTGGCCCACCAGAGCCAAGCGGAACACATTAGGGCACAGTAGAGCGCAGCAGTACACCGCATTTCAGAGTACAGGACAAAGGTCAAAGGTATCCTATCCTAACCCAAACAAACCTAACACATCTAAACGTAGCCTAAAACTACCTATCGTGTCGTGACAACTATTGCTTGCCACCTCAGAGCCGAGCAGAGTGTAATAGAGCAGTGTGGAGCGCAGGAATCCACCGAATGGGGGTGTACGGCACAAGAGTCAAAGATGTCCTATCCTTGCCTGACCAAACGTGACATAGCCAAGCACAAACAAATCCAAACTAACGCGCCTATACCACCATTGCTGGCCTCCCCAGTGCCATGCACACCATACGATGGAGCAGTAGAGAGCACAGACCCACCGAATATCACGGTATAGTACAGAAGTCAGAGCCATCGTAACCAAACCTAGCCTAACTTGACCTGACCGAACGCAACATAACTCAACCTTACGTGCCGCGGCCACTACTGCCGGCGCCGTAGCACCAAGCGGAATATGATAGCGCACTGCAGAGCATTGAAGTCCGGAGAAAGTAAGCGGAATATGATAGCGCACTGCAGAGCATAGAAGTCCGGAGAAAGTCTGCGTCGAGCACAGAAATCAAAGATGCCCTCTCAGAACATAACCAGACGTAATATAACAAAGGCTAACATGACGTGACCAGTATTGCTGGCCTTCACGTTGTCAAGCAGGGCACGCTAGAGAAGGGTGGAACGCAGAAATCCATAGAATCGCAGTGTAAAGCTGAAAAGACTAAGCTATACAAACCTATCATAAGCCAACATAACGTAACCAAACGTATCCTAACTCAACATAATGTGCCGAGACCACTCTTACTGGCTGCCCTAGAACTAGGCAGAACATACTAGAGCACAGGAGACGGCAGAATTCGACCGCATTCCAGTTCACAGCACAGAAGTCAAAGATATCCTAGACTAACCCAGAAAAGCCTAACGTAACCAAGCGTAACCTAACACGACCTAACGCTCTACGGCTACTATTTCTGGCATTCCCAAAGCAAATCAAAGCATACTTGATCACGGTAGTACGCAGAAATCGACTGAATAGCAGTGTGTGGCATATATGTCGAAGCTACCCTAGCCTAACCTAACCAAACATAGCATAGACAAACGTAATCGAACTTCACCTATCCGCCCTACAGTACTATTCCTGACATCCCAAAAGCCAAGCGGAATGTACTAGAGCACAGTAGAGGGCAGATATCCAACGAATAGCAGTGTATAGCACGAAAGTCAAAGCTATCCATACCAAAGACGAACAAACACATCATAACGAAACGTAATCTAACTCAACCTAACGTGCCGCGACCAGTATTGCTGGCCTCCAAAGAGCCAAGCAGAGCATAATAGAGCAGAGCAGAGCGCAGGAATCGATAGAATCACAGTGTATAGCGGAAAAGTCGAAGCTATCCAATCCAAACCATAGCGAACATAATCTGCCCAAACGTTGCGTATGCCAACGTAACTTGGCTAGACCACAATTGCTGGCCTACTCAGAGCCAAGCAGAACATAGTAGAGAATAGTAGATCGCAGAAATCGACCGCCTAACAGTGTACAACAAAAAGGTCACGGATATCCTACCTTAACCGGAACAAATCTAACCTAACCAAACGTAACATAGCACTACCTAACGCGCCGCGGCCACTGCTTCTGCCCTCCCCAGAGCAAGGCTGAGCCAATTATATCACAATGGAGCGCTGAAATGCATCGAACAGCAGTGTACAGCACAAAAGCCAAAGCGGTCCTGGCCCAACCTAGCCAAACGTACGCATAATCAAACGTAACCTAACTCCACCTTTCTGCACTATACCACTATTGCTGACCTCCCCAGTGACAAGCTGAATACACTACACCGCAGTAGACCACAAATATCCGCGGCGCTTCAGTGTACAGCAGAAAAGTCAAAGGTATCCTAACGTAAACTGACCTAACCTAACCCAAAGAAACGTTGCCTAATTCATCATAACGAGACAAGACCGCTATTGCAATCTTTTCCAGGGCAAAGTTGATCATATCACATCACATTGTAGCGCCGGAATCCACCCAATAGCAGTGTAAAAGAAGGAAAGTCAATGCCTTCCTTACATGATCCTAACCTAACTAACCTAACGTAACCAGGCGAAACCTGACTTAAGCTAACGTGACGAGACCAGAATTGCTGGCCTCTCCAAAGACAAACAGAGCGCCTTAGGGCACAGTAGAGCGCAGGAATACATGGAACAGCGGTGCATACCACAAAAATGAAAGCTATCCTCTCCTTTCCTAGCTAAACGTAATATAAGCAAACGTATCCTAAATCAAACTAACATGCTGGGGCCACCATTGCTGGCCTCCAGAGGGCCGAGCAGAGTATAGTAGAGCAACGCAGAGCGTAGAAATGCTACGAATAGCAGTGTATAGTACAAAAGTCACAGCTATCCTGTCCTAACCATTCCAAGCGCAATGTAACCGAACGTAACCTAACTTATCTTAACGTGCCGAGAACACTACTGCTGGAAACCCTAGAGCCAAGCAGAATATGCTAGAGCGCAGTAGAGCTCAAAGAGACACCGAATAGCAGCATACAGCATAACAGCCGAATATTTCCAAACCTAACCTGACCGAACCTAGCCTAACCAAACGTGGAATAACTAAGCCTAACGTGACGAGACCACTATTTCTGGCCTCGGCAGTGCCAAGCGGAACATATTGGAGCACACTAGTGCGCAGAAATGCGACGAGTAGGAGTGTACATTGAAAAAGTCGAAGCCATCATAAACAAGCCTGAACCAACCTGGCATAGCCAAACGTAACCAAGCTCCACCTGACGTGCCGAGACCAGTTTTTCTGGCCTCCCCAGGGCCCAGCAGAGCATAGTAGAGTGCATTACAGCGCAGAAGCTCACCGAGTAGCAGTATACAGCACAGAAGTCAAAGCTACCCTAGCCTGACCTAACCAAACATAACTCAACCAAGCGTAACATGACTCAACCTATCGTGGCTAGAGCACTGTTACTGAGTGTCAAGCAGAAAGGTCGAAGCAATCCTCTTTTTGACGTGGAGGAAGTCTTCCAAATATAACCGTCCCAGTGGGGGAGCGGGCGGGGATTCTGAGACTTTCAACCACTATAACTGCCACGATGGCCAGCCCTTCACATTTCGGAGCTCCCTGGATTTCGCGGCTCGGCAACTACCAGGATACCCTCGCGACGCAACCGTAGTTCCCTCCCGGCGCGACGGAATATGGCACCTGACCAATCCGTGTCCATGCGCGCGATACGGGTCGTTTACTGGCACACAAACCACGCATACCACCGCACCGCTTCACAGGCACAGCATGCGGACGCCGCGCGTACGGACCAGGTTCTCTTGAAAGGACGGACCCCCTCCCGTCTGCCCGTGGTCACCCTCACCCAGGTTACAACGGGAGAGAGGGACGGTCCCCACGGGCGTAGGTGCAGCGTCGCGCGGGACGGCGCAGGGCCAACGTGTTAATCCATCCGGCTGTGCGCGCGGAGCCAAGAGGAGCCGCGCTGGCAGCCTCCACCGCCCTACACGCGAGGAGCACGCGCAAAGCCCGCGGGCTCTCTCCACGGTCTCCTTCTCTAAAATGACCGCCTCGCAGGTGGAGGCCACCGCACGCTTTGCACCTAATCTCTCAGTCATTTGCGCCACGACGACGGAGAGTGAAACGTCCGGACCAACCACGCGAAAAAGAACCCGGCGCGTGCTAGCCCACGCCGGACATTCCTCCAGCGTGAGCTGCGCCGTGTACCGCCCTTCCCCGGAGTGGTGACACCGCCTCACGCGTTCCCGCCCGATAGGGCACAGGCACTCCGCGAAGCACCCGTGCCCGGTTAGCACAAGCGTCAAACGGAAAGTGTGCCGGCTGCCGCTGGACGCGCCTGCAGCCAGAGCTGGGAGCACAAGCCCGATCAGTCAGTGCCGCCTGCTGCTCTGCTTCCCCATGCGAGCTCGCCAGGCGGTCATCACGGGCAGTCGGACCGTTCGCTTCAAAGGAACGGCCCCTTCTTCAGGAGCACCGTCGCCGCCCCTGTGGAGGAGACCGTAGGTACGGGCCTACCCGCCGCTGGCAGTTGGAACGGCGGAACACCCGCCAGGACCATCGCCGCTTCGTGGGAAATTGTGCGGTAACCGCGCAAGACCATGTTCGCCATCCTGCGAGCGATTAACCGGAGATTCGCCCGACTGCGCGAACCAGCGGCCAGGTCGGAGCCCAGGTCGGAGCCCCGTAAATGGACACTGAGCGAACGACTGCCGTGTGGATACGGCGCATCGGCCCGACTGGCCCTTCCAGGTTGGGGAGCAGGCGACACAGTGCCCCGGCCATCCCTTGCAGTCGTGGTTAAAGAGCGAGAAGATACTCGTCGATCGTCTAGTGGCCATCTAGGATGAGACTGAGGTATACCATCCTGTCCCGAACCACGAT
>NW_016910445.1:123690-144877 GCF_001483705.2 Eufriesea mexicana
CGCGCATACGTGACTGTGGCGGCTTCCCCCGGGACGGATGGCAAAACCACATTGGCTCGGCCTTCACGGGCGAGATGCTCAGCCCCATACGCCGGATGCTATTCGGGACGAGGGCTAGGCCGCCTTCCGCGCGCAGCGTGACCTCCTCCAAACCCGACCCGGCGGCCACCGCGAGAGTGTCGTCCGCGTAATACGTCATGCTCCGGCCACGGGGGAGGGTAGTGCGCAACACGGCGGAGTACGCGAGGTCCCGCAGGATCGGCCCGATTACCGATACCTGTGGGAAGCCGCAGTTCGGCGCCCGCGCGACGGTCTTGTATCGTCCGGGATACTCGATAGAGCGCTCCGCCAAGCAGTGGCCGATCACCGCCATCATGCGTTGGGGATCCCTGTGGTACTATAGAGCATACAGGATGGCGTGTTGAAGGCGTTGGCGATATCCACGCCGACCGCCAGCACCACACCGCTCCGGTAAACGGCAGCCTCCGACAGGTTACCAACGCGCTTAATCGCGTCCATCGTCGACATACCTTGCCGGAATCCGAACCCGCTGATGCTGAGATCGGGACCCACGTTCGCTAAATGCCCTAGGAGACTGGCAGCTACAGCGCGCTCGAAGTACTTCTCCGCCTCGTTGAGCAGGCATATTGGCAAGTATACCTTCTGAGGGACCGGCGGCTTCCCCGGTTTGGGGATCAGCACGACACTCGCTCTCTTCCAATAAACCGGGAGGCAACCCGTCCGGAGGCTGCTGTCGAACATCCGCCGCATCCGATCGTCACACCACTCCAATGCCAGTGCAAAGGCTCGGCCAGGGATGCCGTCAAATCCGGGGGCGGCGATCCTCGGCTCCATTGGGTCGAAGCTCTCCTAACCTAACACTACGTAACCTAACCCAACCAAACGCAACGTAACACAACCTAACGTGCCATACCACTGTTGCTCGGATCCCGAGAGTGGTGCAGGGTATAGTAGAGCAACATGGGGCGCAGAAATCCGCCGCAGAACCGTGCACAACACAAAAGTCAAGGCAGCCATATCCGAACCTAACAAAACGTTGCATAACCGAATGATATCTATCTTAACGTAGCGAGCCGAGAACACTATTGCTGGCCTCCTCAGAGCCAAGCAGAGAATAGTAGCACACTGTAGAGTGCATAAATCTACAAAATCGGAGTGTACAGTACTGATGTCAAAGCCATACGTACCTAACCAAGCCTAACCTAGCAAGACGAAGCGTAACCGATCTATGTGCATCGCGTAGCGGCCACTATTGCTGCCATCCCACAGCCAAGCGTTTTATACTGCAGAACAGCAGAGCTCAGAAATCCACAGAATTGCAGTGTACAGCACAAAAGTCAAAGATATAATGACCAACCCTGGCCTAACCTCACTAAATCGAGCGTAGCATAACTCAACCTAACGGGCCGCGACCAGTATCGCTGGCCACCACAGAGCCAAGCTGTGCATAACAGAGGAGAATAGAGCACAGAAGTCCATAGAATCGCAGTGTACAGCAGAAAAGTCGATGCTGACCAAACACAACCAATGCTGGCATAGCCTAACCAAACGTATTCTATCATGCTCTAATGTGCCGAGACGACCATTACTACTCTCCGAAGAGCCATGCAGATCATACTTGAGCAGAGTAGAGCGTAGAAACCATCGAAGTGCAGTGTACAGCATAAAAGTCAATGCTTACCTATCCTAACCTATTCAAACGTAATATAGCCAAACGCAACTTAACTTAACCTGACGTGCCGAGACAAACACTGCTGGCCTCCACAGAGCGAAGCAGAGTATACTAGAGCTCAGTAGTGTGCAGGAAAAACACAGAATAGTAGTGTATAGCACCAAAAGCCACGCCAATCTTGTCCAAGCTTATCTTAACCTTACCAGAGCGAACGGAACATAAGTCAAACAAACGTGCCACGAATACTATTGCTGGCCTTTCCAGAGAGAAGCAGAATATATTCGGGCACAGTAGAGCGCACAAGTCCACCGAATAGCTGTGTATAACGCAAAAGTACGAGCTGTCCTTTCCTAGCTTAGCCAATCGTAGCACAACTGAACGTAACCTAATTCAAAGTAACGTGCCGAGGTCGCAATTGCTGCCCTCCCCAAAGCAAAGCAGAGCGCATTAAAGCGCAGTATTGCGCAGAAATCCACCGGATAGCAGTGTATGTCACAGAAGTCGAAGATACCCTAACAAAACCTGGCATAACCTAGCCCAACCGAACGTAGCATAACCGAACATAAAGCCGCGATCTCAGCTGCTGGCAACCCCAGAACCAAGCAGAATATAGTAGAGCCACGTAGATCGCAGAAATCCACCGAATAGCAATGTATACCGCAAAAGTCATGGAAATCCTAACCAAGCGCTCCAAATGTACCCGAACGAAACGTAACATAACTCAACCTAACGTGCCGAGACCACCATTGCTAGCGTCACCAGGGACAGGCAGGTAACGATGCAGCTCGTTAGATCGCAGAAGACCATAGAATACCAGTGTTGAGCACAAAAGCAAAAGCAATCCAAACCAGACCCAACCTATCCAAACATAACCAAACGTAATCTATCTCAACCTATCGATCGGTGACCAGTATTGTTGGCCTCTGCGGAGACAAGCAGGATACATTAGAGTAGAGGAGAGTGCCGTAACCCATATGTCGCAGGGTATTGCAGAAGGGTCAAGGCTCCTCAAATCTGATCCAAACAAACGTAACAAAATCAAACGTGACATAACTGAAGTTAATGAGCCGTGGCCGCTGTCCCTGCCTTCTCCAGAGCAAAGCAGAGTATACAAGATCACAGCAGAGCTCAGAGGTCCACCGAAAAGGCGTTTATAGCAAAGCAATCCTAGCCTAACCAAACCAAACATAACATAACCAAACGTTGCCTATCTTATCCTAACGTGCCGAGGCCATATCTCTGTCCTCATCAAAGCAAAGCAGAACATATTAGTGGAGACAAGAGCGCAGAAATCCATAGAATCGCAGTGCATAGCACAAGAGTTGATGCTACTCTATCCTAACATAGCCAAACGTAACACAGCCGAACGTAGCCTAGCTGAACCTAACGCGCCGAGTCCACTATTGCTTGCTCCTCCAGAGCCAAGCAGAATATACTAGAGCAAAGTCGAACGCAGTAATCCTCAGCATTGCAGTTTATAGTGCAAAAGTCAAAGATATCCAAACCTAACGTAACCGAACATGACAAGACCAAACGTAACCTGATACATCCTATTTTGGTTGGGCAATTATTGCTGACCTCAACAGAGAAAAGCAGGACATGTTAGAGGAGAGTAGAGCACCGATGTCCATAGGACGGCAGTGCGTAACACCAAAGTCAATGATATCCTAGCCTAACACAATCGTACTTAATCTAACCAAGAGTAAACTAACACAACCTGACCGGCCGTGGCCGCCATTTCTGGCCTCCCTAGAGCAAAGCAGATCATGCTGGAGCATAGTAGAACGCAGTTTTCCTCCGCATTGCAGTGTGCGGCACAAAAGTCGAAGTTACCCTAACAAAACCTGTCCTAAGCCAGCCGAGCTAAGCGTAACATAGCTAAACATGACGTCCCGACAATAACCTTTCTGGTCCCCCAGAGACAAGCAGGACATATTAGAGCAACGTAGAATGCCGAAGTTCAAGGGATAGCGGTGTATAGCGTAAGAGTCAAGGCTACCCCATCATAAGCTAACCAAACGCAGCACAACAGAACTATATCCATTTCAAACTAACGTGCCGAGAACATTGTTGCTGGCCTCCCCAGAGCCAAGCAGAACATGCTAGAGAGCAGTAGGGTGCAGAAAGCCATCATGTAGCAGTGTATAGCAAGGAAGTGAGAGACATCCTAACATAACCTTAATCAAACCAACCTAACCAAACTTGGAATAACTAAACATAACGATCCGAGACCTCTACTGCAGGAATCGCTGGGGCCCGGCGGAGCATAGTGGAGCAATGAGGAGCGCAGCAATCCACCGAATTGCATTGTATAGCACAAAAGTCACAGTTATCCTATCCTAACTTACCAAGATGTAACATAAACAAACGTAACATAACTCTACCTAACACTCCTACACCTCTATTGCTGACCTCTCCAGAGCCAAGCAGAATATACTAGAGCACAGAAGACCGCAGAAATACGCCGCACTGGAGTGTAAAGGGGATAAGTAGAAAACATCATAACTTAACGTGGTATAACCTAACACAACCAAACGTAGCCAATCCCAACCAAATGCTCCTATCCCGCTATTGCTGGCCCCCACAACGCAAAGCATGGCACATTAGAGGCGAGTACAACGCAGAGGTCCATATAATGGCGGTTTACTTTACGAAAGTCGAAGATATCCCATCCTAACCCAAACAAACCTAACCAAACGAAACGTAAACTACCCAAACGTAACGCGCCGCGGCCCCTATTTCTGGTATCCACAGAGCAAAGCAGGGAGTATTAGATCACAGCAGAGCGCAGAGATTCACTGAATAGCAATGTACGGCGCAAAAGGCAAAGCTACCCTATCCTAACCTAACCAACCGTATCATAATCAGAGGTGACATAACCGAAACCGACGTGCAACGAAAGCCATTGCTGGACAACGCAGAGCCAAGCAGAATATATTCGAGCACAGAAGAGTGCAGAAATCCACCAAATGGCGGTGTACACCACAAAAGTTAAACCTATCCTAATAAAACTTAGCCTAACCCAACCGAACCGAACGTAACCTGACTAAACGTAACGTGCCGATACCAATATTGCTGACGCCCCCAGAGCCAGGCTGAAAATGTTCGAGCACTGTAGGGCGAGGAAGTCCACCAAATAGCACACTATAGCACTAAGGTCAAAGCTATCCTCTCCTAACATAGCCAATCGTAACATAACCAAGCTGATCTAACTCATCCTAACGTGCCGCGACCACTACTGCTAGCCTGCCTAGAGACAACCAGAACACATTAGTGGAGAGTAGAACGCAGAAATCCATATAATCGCAGTGTCCACCAGAAGAGTCATAGCTGCATGAGCCTAACTCAACTCAACGGAACATGACCGAAAATAGCATAACGCAACCTAAAGCGCAGAGACCGCTATTGCTGCTCCCCCAGAATCAAGCAGGAGGTACCAGAGTTCAGTAGAGCGCAGAAGTCCGCCGAATAGAAGAGTTCAGCACAAAAGTTGAAGATATCGTTTCCAAGCTTTGCCTGAACCGACCTAACCGAACGTTAGCTGACTCAACGTAACGAGACGGGACCACTATTGCTGGCCTTTCCAGAACCAAGCTAAAAGCATTAGGGCACTGTAGTGCGCTGAAATGAACCTAATAGCGGACCACAGCACTAAAGTCAAAAATACCCTCTCCTAACCTAGCCAACCGTAACGTAACCGAAGGTATCTCAACCTAACGTGCCGCAAACACGTCTGCTGGCCTTCACAGAGACAAGCAGGGAACATTAGTGGAAAGTAGAACGCAGAAATCCACAGAAACGCAGTGTATATCAGAAAAGTCAAAGCTACATATGCCTAACCCAAACAAACGGCACATGACCGAAGATAGCATAACGCAAACTAAAGTGCCGAGACCGCTATTGCTGCTCTCCTCAGAGCCAAGCAGGAGATACTAGAGGACCGTAGAGGGCAGAAGTCCACCGAATAACGGTGTACAGCTCAAAAGTTAAAGCTATCCTGGCCAAACTTAGCCTAACTCTACCTAACTGTTCATAACCACGACTCAACGTAGCGTGCAGAAACCACTATTGCTGACACTCCCAGGGTCAAGCTGAAAATATTAGGGCACTCTAGAACGCAAAAATCCACCTGATAGCTGACTATATCACCAAATTCAAAGCGATCTTCTCCTAACCTAACCTATCTTAACATCCGAACGAAACATAGCACAACCTAACGTGCTGCGACCACTATTGCTGGCCTCCATAAAACGAAGCAGAATACGTTAGTGGAGCGTAGAACGCGTAACTCCATATAATCGCAGTGTATATCACGAAAGTCGAATCAACCCACACCAAACCCAAACCAACGGAACGTAAGCGAACATATCCTGTCGCAACCTAACGTGCCGAGACCGATATTGCTGCCCCCACCCGCAAATCCAAGCAGGACGTACTAGAGCAGACTAGTGCGCAGAAATCCACCGAACAGAAGAGTACAGCACAAACGCTAAGTCCATCCTGACCAAACTTAGCCAAACACAACGTGACTGGTCGTAACATGGCCCAACATAAAGTACCGAGACGACGGTCGCTGTACTTTCCAGAGCCAAGCTGAACATGTTAAAGCTCTGTAGGGCTCTGAAATACACCTAATGGCAGACTGTAGCACTAAAGTCATGGCTGCCCTCTCCTAAGTTACCGAAAGTGCCATAACCAAACGTAACCTAACTCAACCTAACGTGTTGCAACGACAACTGCTGGCCTCCGCTGAGCCAAGCAGAACACATTAGTGGAGAGTAGAGCGCAGAAACCAATATGATGGCATCGTATATCAGAAAAGAAATAGGTACCCGTTCTTAACCCAAACAAACAGAACATTACCAAACATAGCCTAACTCAAACTAACCTGCCGAGGACGCCATTACTGGCCTCCCCAGATCCGGGCAGGACATACTAGAACACAGTACAGCACAGAAGTCCGCAGAATGGCAGTGTACAGCACCGATGTTAAAGCTACACTAACCAAACTTAGCCTAACTCAAACCAACCGAACGAAACCTGACTCGACATGCCGTGCCGAGGCCACCATTGCTGCCCTTCCTAGTGCCAAGCGCAAAACATTAGAGTACTGTAGGGCGCAGAGGTCCATCTAATAGCAGACTATAGCACCAAAGACACAGCAATCCTCTCCTACTCTTACCAACCGAGACTTAACTAGGCGTAACATAACACAAACTAACGTACCACCACCACAATTGCTGGTCTCCCCAAAGCCAACCACAGCGCACTAGTGGAGAGTAGAACGAAGAAGTCCACAGATTAGCTGTGTATATTGAAAAAGTCAAAGCTACCCGATCCTAACCAGAAACAACAGGACATAACCAGACATAGCCTAACCCAAACTAACGTGGCGAGGCCGCTATTGCTGCCTCCGCAGCCAAGCTGGACGTACTACAGCGCAGTAGAGCGCAGAGGTCCACCGAATAGCAGCGTACAGCAAAAAAGTTAAAGCGAACGTAACCAAACTTAGCCAAACCCTACTTAGCAGAACGTAACATGACTCAATATAACCTGCCGGGGCCACTATTTGTAGCCTTCCCAGAGCCTAGCTGAAAACATTAGAGAACCGTTGTGCGCAAAATTCAACACACTAGCAGACTATAGCGTTAAAGTCAAATCCATCCTCTCCTAACCTAGCCAATCGTAACATAACCAAAGGTAGCACGACTCAACCTAACGTGCCGAGACCACTATTGCTGGCCTTCCCGGAGCCAAGCTGAAAGTAATAGAGCACTGTAGGGCGCAGAAATCCAACTAACAACAGGCAATGGCACTAAAGTCTAAGCTAACCTCTCCTAACCCAACCTATCGCAACATAACCAAACATACCCTAATCAACCTACCGTGACGCGAACGCCATTGCTGCTCTCCCCAAAGCCAAGCAGGACATACTATGGCACAGTAGAGCGCAGAAATCCACGGAATAGCAGTGTGCAGCGCAATAGTTATGGCGAACCCAACCAAACATAGACTAACGTAGCCTTACTCAGCCTAACGTGCTGAGACCGCTATTGCCGCCTTCCCCACAGCCCAGCAGGGCATACTAGGGCACAGTAGAGCGCAGAATTCGACCGAATAGAAGTATACAGCACAGAAGCCATAGATATCCTGTACACACTTAGCCTAACCCAACCTAACCGAACTTAACCAGACCTAAAATTACATGCTGAGACCACTATTACTGGCCTTCCCAAGGCAAAGCTGAACATATTAGAGCACTGTCGGGCGCAGATATCTGCCTAATAGCAGACTATAGCATTGAAGCCAAAGCTATCCTCTCCTATCCTAACTGAGCGTAACATAACCAAACGTAACGTGATCCAACCTAACGTGCCGTGACCACTATTTCTGAACCTCCGGGAGCCAAGCTGAAAATAATAGAGCGCTATGGGGCGCAGAAAACCAACTAATAACAGAGAATAGCACTAAAGTCAAAACTAAGATCTCCTATCCCAGCCGAACGTAACATAATCAAACATAGCCTATTCAACCTAACGTGCCGTGAACGCTATAGCTGGCCAACCCAGAGATAAGCAGATCACGTTAGGAGAGAGTAGAACGCAAGAATCCATAGAATCGCAGTGTATATCAGAAAAGTCTATGATACCCAAACCTAACCCAAACATACAGAAGAAAGACGAACATAGCCTATCCCAACCTATCGTACCGAAAACGCCATTGCTGCCGTTCCCAGAACCAAGCAGGACATACTACAGCGCAGTAGGACGGAGAAGTCCACCGAATAGCAGTTTACAGCACAAAAGTTAAAGCTACTCTAACCAAACTCATTCTAACCCAACTTAACCGAACGTAGCCTGACTCAACGTAACGTGCCGAGACCACCATAGCTGGCCTTCCCAGAGCCAAGCAGAAGATATTAGAGCACCGTAGGGCGCAGAAATCCACCTAATATCGGACTACGGCTCTAAAGTCATAGCTACCCTCTCCTAACCTAACCGATGGTAATATAGCCGAACGTAATCTATCTCAAACTAACGTTCCGAGACCTATATTGCTGTCCTACGCAGAGCCGAGCGGAACACACTAGTGGAGAGTGGGACTCAGATGTCCATAGCATCGCAGTGCATATCAGAAAAGTCAAAGCCATACAAACATAACCCAAACCAACAGGACATACCCAAACACATCGTAGCTAAACCTAACCCGCCGCAGCCGCTGTTGGTGCCCTCTCCATAGCCAAGGAAGACATAATAGAGCACAGCACGTCGCTGAAATCCATCTCATAGCAGTGTACATTACGATAGTTGGAGCCATTCTCTTCAAACTTGGCCTAACCCAGCCCAACCGAACGTAACCTGACCCAACACAAAGTGGCGAGGCCACAATTACTGGCCTTCCCAGAGCCAAGCTGAAGATACCAGAGCGCTGTAGGCAGCAGAAATCCACCTAATACCAGACTACAGCACTAACGTTATAGCCATCCTCGCCTAACCTAATCAGTCGTAACATAACCGAATGTATCATAATTCAACCTAACGTGCCCGAACCACTATTGCTGGCTACCCCACACGCAACTAGAACACGGTAGTGTTGAGTGGAACGCAGAAATCCATAGAATGGCTGTGCATATCAGAACCAAGCTGAAGATACCAGAGCGCTGTAGGCAGCAGAAATCCACCTAATACCAGACTACAGCACTAACGTTATAGCCATCCTCGCCTAACCTAATCAGTCGTAACATAACCGAATGTATCATAATTCAACCTAACGTGCCCGAACCACTATTGCTGGCTACCCCACACGCAACTAGAACACGGTAGTGTTGAGTGGAACGCAGAAATCCATAGAATGGCTGTGCATATCAGAAAAGTCAAGGCTGCAGGACCAAACCCGAACCAACAGAACATAACCAAACGTAGCCTAGCCCAACCTAACGTGCCGAGGCCGCTATTTCTGCCTTCCGACAGCCAAACGGCACATACTAGAGAACAGAATAGCGCAGAAATCCATCGAATAGCAGTATATGGCACTAAAGTTAAAGCTGCCCTGTCCAAACTTAGCCGAATCCAACCAAACCGTTCGTAACCTTACTCAACGTAACGTGCCGAGACCACTATTGCTTGCCTTCCCAGGGCCAAGCTGATAACATTGGAGAACCGTAGGGAGCCGAAATCCACCTAACATCAGGCAACAGCTATGAAGTCTGCGCTACTCACTCCTTACCTAACCGAACTTAACATAGCCCAACGTAACCTAGCTCATCCTAACGTGCCGCCACCTCTAATGCTGTCCTCACCAGAGCGAAGCAGACACATCAGCGGAGAGTAGGACGCAGAAACCCATAGTACCGCATTGTATATCAGAAGTGTCAAATCTAACCAAACCTGACCCAAACCACCAGAACATGGCCAAACATTGCCTAGCTCAAACTAACCTTCGGAGACCGATATTTCTGCCCTCCCAGAGCCAATCAGGACATACTAGAACACAGTACAGTGCAGAAATCCTCCTTATATCAGTGTACAGTACAAAAGATGAAGGTACCCTAACCTAACTTAGCCTAGCCCAACCTAACGGAAGGTACTTGACTCAACGTAAAGTGCCGAGAACACCATTGCTGGCCTTCCCAGAGTCGGACAGAGTATAGTGGATCAATGTAGAGCGAAGGAATCCACCGAATAGCAGTTTACAGCACAAAAGTGCAAGAAATCCTGACCAAGCCACCCTAGCCTAACCTAACGGGACAGAACCTTACTCAACCTAACGTGCCGAGACCACTATTTCTGGCCAGATCCAAGCAGAGCTCATTAGAGCACACTAGAGTGCAGAAATCCAAAGAATAGCAGTGCATAGCGCAGAAGTCGAAGCAGCCTATCCTATCCTAGCCAATGTAGCTCATCCAGAAGTTACGTAACTCAACGTAACATGACGAAAACACTTTTGTGGGCCCCCACAAGTACAAGCAGGATGTACTAGAGCAGAGTAGTGCGGCGAAATTCATCGCACTGCAGTGAGCAGCACAAAAGCCGTAAATAACGTATCCAAACCAGACCTAAGCTAACCTAACAAAACGTAGCATAGCTCATCGTGACGCGACGCGACCACTGCTCCTGGCCCCCCAGATCCAAGTAGAATGCAGTAGAGCGCAGAAGATCACCGAAACTGAAGGTATAGCAGTGTATGGCACAAAGGTCAAAATAGCCTGTTCTAACCTAGCCAAACGTAACATACCCAAGCGTAACCTACCTCACCCATACATGACGAGACAAATATTGCTGACCTCCATAGAGACAAGCAGAGTGTAGTAGAGCACAGTAGATCACAGAAATCCACCAAAAAGCAGTGTACAGCGCGAAAGTCAAGGTCATCCTAACCGAACTTAAACTGACAATTCCCAACCAAGCATAATCTAACAAAACCGAACGTGCCACAACTTCCATTGCTCACCTCCACAGATTCGAGCGGAGTATAGTAGAGCAATGCAGATCACGGTCATCCTCCGAATAGCAGTGCACAGCGCGAAAGTCAAAGAAATCCAATCCAAGCCTTTCTAACCTAACCCAACAAAGCGTAACCTAACAAAAGCGGACGTGGCTGGAGCACTATCACTGGCCGCCCCAGAGCCAAGCAGAATATACTGGAGCACAGTAGAGCGCAGAAATCCGCGGAGAGCTGCGAATAGCACGAAAGTCTAAACTATCCCATCGTAAACTCACAATATGCAACATATCGGAGCGTAGCATAGCACAACCTATCATGACGAAACCACAATTGCTGGCCTCCACAAAGACAAGCAGAATGTACTAGAGCACAGCTGTGCGCAGAAACCCAGCGCATTGAAGTGAATAGCACAAAAGTGAGACATATCCTAACCTAACCTGTCTTAACCTAACGTAGCAAAACGCAGTATAACCCAACATGAAGTGCCGCGACCACTGCTCCAGGCCTCCCGGGAGCACCGCAGAATGTAGTGGAGTACAGTAGATCACAGAAATAGACCGAATAACAGTCAACAGCACGAAAGTCAAAGATACACTGACAATCCATAGCCTAACCTAACTTAACGAATCGAAGCCGGACATATCCTACATTGCCGAGACCACTATTACTGGACACCCTTGTGCCAAGCAGAGCATATTAAAGCACACTGGAGCGCGGAAGTCCGCGGAACAGCAGTGCATAGCACGAAAGTCATAGTAGCCTATTCTAGCTTATCCAAACGCAACAATCCCAAACGTAATCTAACACAACCTAACCTGAGGAGACCACTGTTGCTGGCCACCACAGACACAAGCAGAATGTACTAGAGCACAGCAGTGTGCAGAAATCCACCGCATTGCAGTGAATATCACAAAAGCCGTAGATAATCTAACCTAACTATCCTAACCTAACCTAACGAAACGTAACCCAAAACGACCTAACGCGCCGAGACAACTATTACTGGCCACCCCAGTGTAAAGCAGAGATATTAAAGCATAGTAGTGCACACATATCCACCGCATTGCAGTGAATATCACAAAAGTCGAATATAACCTGACCTAACCTGACCTAACCTAACTCAACCGAACGCAGCATAGCTCAAAGCTACGTGCCGTGACCACAGCACCGGGCCTCCACAGAGCCAAGCAGAATGTAGTAGGGCATAGTCGATCATAGAAATCCACCGAGGAGCAGTGCGTTGCACGAACGTCGAAGCCACCATAATCAAACTAACCTAACATAACCTGACCAATCTTAACATGACGAAGCCTAACGTGCCACGGCCACTATTGCTCGCGTCCCCGGAGTCGAGCAGAGTGTAATAGAGCAATGTGGAGCGTAGGAATACACCGAATATCAGTGTATAGCCCAACAGTCGAGGAAGTCCTAATCAATGCTTCCTAGCTTCCGTTACGGAACGTAGCATAACTCAACCTAACGTGAAGAGACTACCATTATTGACCACCCAAGAGCCAAGCAGAACATATTAGATCGCAGGAGAGCGCAGAAATCCACCGAATAGCAAAGACTGGCACATAAGTCTAAGCCATTCTCTCCCAAAATAGCAAAACTTGTCATATGTAAACGTAGCCGAACTAAACCTAACGCGCCGAAACCACAATTGCCGGTCTCCGCAGAGCCAAGCAGAATACACTAGAGCACAGCAAAGCGCAGAAATCCGCCGCATTGCAGTATAAAGCAGAAAAGTCGAAGAATCCTAACCTAACCTGACCTAACCTAACACAACCAAACGTAGATTAAATCAACGTAACATGACGGGACCCCTATTTCTGGCCTTCCCAGAGACAAGCAGAAAATATTAGAGCGAAGTAGAGCGCAGAGATCCACCATGTATCAGTGTATATCACATAAGTTGAAGCCGTCCTAGCTAAACCGAAAGTAACCTAACCAAACAATACGTAGTATAATTAAACGTATCGAGACGGCACCACCATTGTTGGCCTCCCCAGAGAGAAGCAGAACATATAAAGCACTGTAGAGCGCAGAAATCGAACGAAAGTGGGTGTACAGCAAGAAAGACAAAGTCATCCTGACCAAACACATACCAAACTTACCTAACCAAACGGAGCCTAACAAACCTATCCTGCCCCGAACACTATTGCTGGTCTCCCCAGAGTCGAACAGAGCATTCTAGAGCACAGTAGAGCGCAGAAATCCAATGAAGGACAGCGTATAGCACAAAGGTAAAGGCTATCCTCTCCTGGCCTAACCAATCGACACATACCCAAACGTAACCTAACAAAACCCAGCATGTAGCGACCACTATTGCTGGCCTCCCAAGAGTCGAGCCGAGCATAGTAGAGCAGAGTAAAGCGCAGATATCCACTGAATAGCAGCCTCCACCAGGAAAGTCGAAGCAATCCCAGCATAACCCGAAAAACATGACATAACCAAACGTAGCATAACTGAATCTGACGTGCCGTGACTTCTACTTCTGGCATCCCCAGCGCCAAGCATAGCATATTAGAGCAATGTAGAGAGCAGAACTCAAATGAATAGCGCTGTAAAACGCAAAAGTCAATGTTATCCTCTCCTAACCTAGCCAATCGTGACAGGACCAAACGTAATCTAAGTCAAACTAACGTGCCGGGACGATTATCACTGTCCTCCCCAGAGTCTAGCAGAGAATAGTGGAGCCACGTAGATCGCAGAAATTCTCCGAAGAGCAGTGTATGGCACAAAAGTCAAAGCTATCCCGTCCTAACCTCTCTTAACTTAACACAACCGAACGCAGCATATCTTAAACCAACGCGCCGAGACCACTATTGCATGCTTCCCCAGGGCCAAGCTGAGTACACTAGAGCTCAGTAGAGCGCAGAAAGCAACCATATAGCAGTATGTAGCTCAAAAGTCAAGGATATCCTTACCTAACATGACATAACTGCACCTAACCAAACATAGAACAGCTGAACCTAACGAGTCGAGACCTCTATTGCTGGCCTCCACAGAGCCAAACAGAACATGTTAGAGCACAGTTGAGCGCTGAAATCAACCGAATGGCAGTGTACAGCACAAAGGCCAAAAACAGCATAGCGAAACCTAACCCAACTTAGCCTAACTAAACGGAACATAACTCAACCAATCGTGTCACGACAACTAATGCTGCCCACCCCATTGTCGAGAGGAGAATAGCAGAGCATCGCAAAGGGCAGACATACAGCGAATAGCAGTGTATAGCGCAAAAGTCAAAGTAGTCGCGTCCTAACCTAACGAAACGTGACACAACCAAGCGCAACATAATCCAACCTAACGTGCCTAGTCCACTATTGTTGACATCCCCATCGCCGAACAGAACATATTGGAGGACAGGAGTGCGCAGGAGTCGATAGGATGGCAGTGTATAGCAGAAAAGTCAAAGCCATCCTAAACTGACCCGAACTAACCTAACCTAACCAAAGGTAACGTAACTCAAACTAATCTGCCGAGAACAGTATTATATTGCTGGCCCTCCGAAAGCGAAGCTGAACATAATAGAGCGCAGTAGAGTGCATATTTCGGCCGAACAGCAGTGTATAGCGGAAAAGTCATAGCTACGCTAGCTTAATCTATACAAACATATCATAACCGAACGTATCCTAACCCAAAATAACGTCCCTAGACAACTATTTCTGGCATCACCAGAGCCAAGCGGATTATACTAGAGGAGAGTAGAGCGCAGAAATCCACGGAATCGCAGTGTATGGCAGAAAAGTCAAAGCTATCCAAACATAACGCAAGCATTCGTGGCCTAACCAAACGTAGCCTAACGCAACCTAACCTGCCGAGGCCAATATTATTGGCCACCCCAGGGTCGAGCAGAGTATAGTAAAGCAATGTGGAGCATAGGAATACAACGAATATCAGTGTACGGCACATAAGTCAAAGACCTGCTGACCAAACCTTACCTATCGTAACCTAACCAAGCGTAACATCACAGAAACAAACGAGCCGCGGCCACTGTTGCTGGCGTCCCCAGAGACAAGCGGAATATGGTAGAGCACAGTAGAACGCAGTGGTCCGTACAATAGCAGGGTTGAGCACAAAAGTCAAAGCTATCCAGACCAAACCAAAGTAACCTAACCATACGAAATGAAATACAACACAACCTAACCTGCCGCGACCAGTATAGCTGGCCTCAAAGTAGCCTGTCCAAGCATAATGGAGGCTAGTAGATCGAAGATCTCCATAGAATCACAGTGCATAGCAGAAATGACGAAGCTAACCAAACCTAACCATAGCTAACGTAACACAGCCAAACGTCGCATATTTCAAACAAACGTGGCGAGGCCATTATTTCTGTCCTCCCGAGAGCTAAGCGGATCAAACTAGAGCACAGTAGAGCGATGGAATCCACCGCATTTCAGTGTGCAGTGCAAAAGTGAAAGACATTCTATTCTAACCCAAACAAGCCTAACAAAACCAAACGCCGCGGCCCCTATTTCTGGCGTCCCCTGAGTCGAGAAGAGTAGAGTAGAGCAACGTAGAGCCTAGACATCCAGAGAATGGCAGCGTATATTACAAAAGTCGAAGCAATCCTGTCCTAATCTATCCAAACGTAATAGAACCAATCGTATCATTACTTGACGTATTGTACGGAGACTACTATTACTTGAATCCGCAGAGACAAGCAGAACACTCTAGAGAATAGTAGAGCGCTGGCAGCCACCAAATAGCAGCAAATAGCACAAATGTCAAGGATTCCCTTACCTTACCGGACCTAACCTCACAAAAGCAAATGTTGACGAAATGAACCTAACGCGCGGAGCCCAATATACTGGCCTCCCCTACGCCAAGCAGAAAATATTAAAGGAGAGCAGAGCGCAGAAGTCCAAAGGATGGCAATGTATAGCAGAAAGGTCAAAGCTATCCTAACCAAACCCAGACAGGCCTACCCTATCCAAATGTAACCTAACTCAACCTAACATGCCGAGACCACTATAGCTGGCATCCCTGAGCGAAGCAGATCATATTATAGCACGGTAGAGCGCAGAAATCCACCGAATAGCAGTGTATAGCATAAAAGTCGGATCTATCCCATCCTAACCTAACCAAATGAAACCTATCCCAACCTAACGTGCTGAGACCACTATTGCCGGCACCCGCATAGCCGGGCAGAATATGCTAGAGCACAGTAGAGCGTAGAAATCGACCGCATTGCTGTGAATAGCACAAAAGGCGAAGGCAACCTTACCAAACATAATGTAACCTAACCTAGCCAAACGTAACTTGCCGCGATCACTATTATGTTACATTTGCGAGGTTGGCTTAGGCATAGTTCGATTATGATAGCCATGGCCTTCGTCTATACGCTATGTTCCTATGGATTTCTAAACTCTCCTCTCCCCTAATCTGTGCTGCTCGGCTCTGGAGTGGTCAGCAGGAGTGGTCACGGCGCGATAGGTTGAGTTAGTTTGCGTTTGGCTATATTACGCTTTGCTATGTTAGGACAGTGTAGCACTGACGTCTGTGCTACGCGCTGCTATTCAAAGAGCTTCTGCTCCCTACTGTGCTTTAATATTTTCTACTTGTCTCTTGGGAGGCCAGAAATTGTGGTCTCGGCACGTTAGGTTGTTTTCGGTTACGTTTGGTTAGTCAATTTTACGCTATCTTCGGTTAGGACAGCTTTGACTTTCGTGCTATACACCGTTATTCGGCGGTTTCCTGCGCTCTACTGTCCTCTACTACATTCTATTTGGAGCTGGTGCGGCCGGCAATAGTGGCCGCGGCACGTTATGTTGAGATATGTTACGTTTCGTTAGATTCCGTTGGTTTGGGTTAGGTTTGGGTAGTTTTGACTTCTCCTTTATACGTTGATATTGTATGGATTTCTGCGCTCTGCTCTCCTCTAGTATGTTCTGCTCCGCTCTGGGGAGGCCAGCAATTATGGTCCCAGCAGGTTATGTTGAGTTAGGCTACGTTCGGTTAGGTTACGTTTGGTCAGGCTATGATAGCATGTCATCGACTTTTGTGATATGAACAGCGATGGGATGGATTTGTGGACTTTACTGTGCTCTCCTATATTCGGCTCTGCCCTGGCGAGGCCAGAAACAACTGTCCCGGAACGATGGGTAGAGTTATGTAACGTTTGGTGATGTGAAGGCTGGTTTTGTTAGTATAGGGTAGTTCCGACACTTGCGCGGTACACTGCTATTCGGTGCGTTTCTGCGTTCCACTATGCTCTAGTTTGGCCTGCATGTCCGTGGGGAGGCCATCAATTCCGTTCTCGGCTCGTCAGTTTGGGATAGTGTACGTTTGGGTTCGTTACGTTTGGCTATGGAAGGATAGGATAGATTTAACCATTGTGCTCTACACTGCAAATCGGTGGACTTCCGCGCACTACTCTGCTGTAGTAGGTCTTGCTGGGCTCTGGGGATGCCAGCAATATCTTTCGCGGCACGTTGGCTTGAGCTAGGTTACGTTTTGTCGTGTTATGGTTTTTCATGTTAGGGAAGTATAGCTATGAATTTTTGCTACACACTGCTATTCGGTGCATTTCTGATCTCCACTGAGCTCTAGCATGTTCTCCTTGGCAATGGGTAGGCCTGCAACTATGGTCACGGCACGTTAACTTGAGTTAGGCTACGTTCGGTTAGGTTATGCTAGGACATGTTGTGCCTGGATATGTTCGACTCTTGTGCTATGCACTGCAATGAGGTGGATTCGTGCGTTCTGCTGTTCTCCAGTGCTCTCTACTTCGCGCTGGGGAGGCCAGCACTAGTGGCTTCCGCACTTTAGATTGGGTTCGGTTACATCCGGCTATTTTACGTTTGGTTAGGTTGGGATAGGGTGGCTATGACCTTTGTGACATACACTGCGCTTCTATGGATTTCTGAGCTCTTCTCTCCACTAATATTTTCTGCGTGGCTCTGAGGAGGGCAGCGATAGAGGTCTCGCAACTTAAGGCTGTGTTGTGTCACGCTTGGTTACGTTACGTTTGAGAAATTTAGAATGGAACTGCTTTGGCTATTGTGTTGTACATTGCTATTCGGTGGTTTCTGCGCTCTACTCTGCTCTAGCTTGTTCTGCTTCACCCTGGGGAGCCGAACAATAGTGGCCACGGCACGTTATGTTGATGTAGGTTGCGTATGGTTACGTTACGTTTGGTGCGGTTAGGAAGGATGGCTCTGGTTTCCGTGCTTTACACTGCTCTTCGGCGGATTTCTGCACCCTACTGTGCTCTAATATGTTCTGCGTGGCTCCGTGGAGGCCAGCAACAGGGCTCCCGTTAATTTATGTTTAGTTTAGCTACGTTTGGTATGGTTAGGTCAGAGTAGACTTGGATATGGTTGCTCTGACTTTTGTGACATACGCTCCTTTTCGGCGCATTTCTGCACTCTACATAGCTTTACTGCACCCTGCCCGACTCCGGGTTGGGCAACATTGGGGCCGTGACACGTTACGATGTGCTACGTTACGCATGCTTAAGTTGGCTTAGGTTAAGCTTTGATGGGATATCTTAGGCTGTCGTGCTATACGCTGTTATAAGGTAGATTTCAGGGACCTAATCTCCTCTAATATGTTCTGCTTGGCACTGGGGAGGCCTGCAATCATGGTCGCGGCACGTGACTTTAAGTTATGTTACCTTTGGCTATGTTACGGTAGCTTGGGTTAGGTAAGGACAGCATTGGCTTTTCGCTACACACTGCTATTCTATGGACTTCTTCTCTATCTTACTCTGCTTTTCTCTTGTGACGCTGGGAACCGTGGTCGCGGCACCTTAGGTTGTGTTATGTTACGTTTGGTTAGGTTGCGTTTGGCTATGCAATATCGCCGTCTTTTGTGCTATACTCCGATATTCTGTGGATTTCTGTGCTCTAATATTTTCTGCTTGGATCTGGGGAGGCCGGAAGTAGTGGTCTCTGCAAGTTAGGTATAGCTACGCTAAGTTCGGTTACGTTAAATTAGGACAGGTTAGGTTAGGATATATTTGACTTTTGTGCTTTACACAGGAGTGCTGTAGACAACAGTTCACTACCGTGCTCTATTCTGCTCTGCTTCCCTCTGGGGAGTCCAGCAATAATGGTCTCGGCACGTTAGATTCAGTCATGTTACGTTCGGGTATGTTACGCCTTGCTAGGTTAGGACGGGATAGTTGCGTCTTCGGGCTATGCACTGCTATTCGGTTTATTCCTGCTATCTGCGTTGCTCTACCATACTCCGCTCGAATCTCGGGCGGCCATCGTGACGCGTTACGTTGAGTTAGGTTACGTTAGGTTAGGTTAAGTTGGGATAAGTTTGGTTAGGACAACTTTGGCTTTCGTGACATGCACAGCTATATGGCGGATGTCTGCCCTCAAGTGTGCTGTGATATGTTCTGCTTGGTTCTGTAGTGGCCAGTAAGGGTGGTCTCGGCACGTATGTGTGAGTTCGGTTGCGTTCCGTTAGGTTAGGTTGGGAAGGTATGGTCAGGATTTCTTTGACTTTCGTGCTATACACTGCTATTCTGTTAATTTCTATGACATACTGTGCTCTACTACATTCTGCTTGGCTCTGAGAAGGCCAGGAGCAAGGGTCACGGTACGCCATGCTATGCTATGCTACGTTTAGTTATGTTAGGTTGGTCTGGTTAGGATAGAATGTCTACGGCTATTGTGCTACTCACTGCAGTGCTGTGGATTTCTGCACCCCACTGTGCTCTCGTACATTCAGCTCGCCTCCGTGGAAGACAGCAATAGTGATCTCGGCGCGTTAGGTTGAGATATTCTACGTTTGGTTGGGTTAGGTTAGTTTATGTTTAGTAAGGGCAGCTTCGACTTTCGTGCTGTACACTGGTATTCGGTGAGATTCTGCCATCTGCTGTGCACTAATACGTTCTGCTTCGCTCTGGGGTGGCCAGTAAGTGTGGTCCCGGCATGTTAGGTTGTGTTAGGATACGTTTCATTAGGTTACGTTGGGAATGTTTGGTTATGATTTCTTTGTCTTTCGTGCTATACAATGCTTTTCGGTGGATATCTGTGATCTGCAGTCCTCTGCTATAATCTGCATGGCCCTGCGGATGCCAGTAGCCGTGGTCGCGACACGTTATGTTGAGTGGCGCTACGCTTGGTTTGATTATGTTACGTCAGGTTAGTTTAGGGTATAACAGACTTTTGCGATATACACTGCTATTCGGTGGATTTGTGCACTCTACATTGCCCATCTGTACTCTGCTCGACTCTGTGGAGAAGAGGAATAGTATTCATGGCTCGTTAGGTTTTGTGATGTTACGTTTGGTTAGGTCATGTTGCGTTATGTTTGGTTATGATAGCTGCGATTTTCGTGCTATACACTGTTATACGGTTGATTTCTGTAATCTGCAGCGCCCTAATACATTCTGCTTGCCTCTGGGAAGCCAGGCGCGGAGGTCGCCTTAAGTTTCGTTGAGCTATGCTACGTTTCATTGGGTTAGGTTAGGACTGGTGAGGTTCGGACATCCGCGGCTTTTCTGCTGTACACTGCAATGCGGTGGACTTCAGCGCTCTGCTGTGCTGTAGTATATTCTACGCGGGGCTGGGGAGGCCAGCAATAGTTGCCACGGCACGTTAGGTTGTGTTACGCTACGTTTGGTTGTGTTGATCGGTTAATTTAGGCATTGGTGTTATACACTGCTATCCGCGGAATTCTCCGCTCCACTGTGTTCTAATATTTTCTGCTTGGCTCTGGGGAGGCACGCAAGTTTGGTGTCCGCACATTAGGTAATGTTATATTACTGTTCGTTATGTTAGGTTACGTTAAGCTCGGTCAGGTTATATTTGACATTCGTTCTATACACTGCTATACGTAAGATTTCTGCTCTCGTCTATGCTCTAGTATACACTGCATGGCTCTGAGGAGGCCAGAAGTAGTGTTGCCGGCACGCTACGTTCGGTTACGCTAAGTTAGGTTAGGTTACGTTACGTCCAGCTAGGTTTGGGCATTTTTTAGTTTTGTGCTTTTCACTACAATGCTGCCGATGTCATAGAACTTCTATGCTCTAGGACATTCCGCTAGTCTCTGTAGGGCCAGCAATAGTGGTTTCGTCATGTTAGGTAT
>NW_016910446.1:0-522 GCF_001483705.2 Eufriesea mexicana
GGTCCAACGCGTTACCCATGGTTTCCCACTGACCTGGGCCTTGAATATTCGTCCCTCGTTCTCACGGTAACCTTCAAAAAGCTACGTCTACATGATGGAAAGTGTGTGATACGACGTTTATTCTGCAATAATCAACTGCATACTCTCGACAATTGCTAAGACAGTGTATCTATATCAATTCATCTTGTCCCCATTGATAGCTATATCGTTTATATATGTTTTACTGCTTTTGTCACTGGTGAACTACCTATGGGTTCTGTAGATAAAACGAGTGAGTGTTTTTGACAAGGTATATCAGGTAATTAATTTATAAATATAAATTCTTAGAAATGATTCATAATGTCAGATTCAGCGAAGAATTAGGTAAAGTTCCAGGAGTTATAATGGGTAATTGGTTTAGGAACATGAATTGAAAGCAAAGATATCTTTGTCGCGAAATGTATGGTTCGACAAGTATGCAGAATTATGTCGAACTTGGTATTCACTGATTAATTCGAAAATATGCATCGAAATTGTTAAATG
>NW_016910447.1:0-219 GCF_001483705.2 Eufriesea mexicana
TTAGCGCACCACGATATTAGTCGAAAATGTCAATGAAATTGAATTTTCCAGGAAGATTGTAAACTTTGCAATGCCTATAGCACGCCAACAGAATCTTTCCTCCTTATTTATGGAAGCAAGTTAACTCACCACGATATTAGTCGAAAATGTCAATAAAATTGGATTTTCCAGTCACAATCTAAATCATTGCAATGGCTATAGCACTCAAAAAGCATCTTT
>NW_016910448.1:0-950 GCF_001483705.2 Eufriesea mexicana
TGGCGTGCTGTCGGCATTGCAATGCAATAGAATCTACCTCGAAAAATCAATTTGATTGACATTATCGACTAATTTCGTTGCGAGCTAACATCCTTGCATAGGTAAGAAGGAAAAATACTATTGGCGTGCCTATAGGCTTTGCAATGCATTGAATCTGGCTGGAAAGTTCAATACTATTGACAGTGTCGACTATTATAGTGGTGAGCTATCTTTCTTGGCTAAATAAGCGGGGTATATTCTATTGACGTGCTATAGACATTGCAATGCAGTAGAACCTTTCTGGAAATTTCTATTTTATAGACAGATTCGACTAATATTGTGGTGAGCTGCCTTTCTTGCATAAGAGAAGAGGAAAGTTTCTACTGGCCTGCTATAGCCATTGCAATGATATAGAATGTGCCTGGCAGATTCAATTCATTGACATTTTCGACTAATATCGAGTCGAGCTGACTTTCTTGCATAAATAAGGAGGAAAGATTATTTTGGCGTGTTATAGATATTTCAATACTATAGAATCTGGATGGAAAGTTCAATATTATTGACAGTTTCGTCTATTACCGTGTTGAGCTACCTTTCTTGCCTAAATAAGCCGGGTAGATTCTGTTGGCGTGCCTTAGACATTGCAATGCGGTGGAATCTTCCTGGAAATTACAATTTTATTTACATTTTCGACTAATATCGTGGTGAGCTATCTTTCTTGCATAAAAAAGGGTGATTGATTTATTGGCTTGCTATAGCCATTTCAATACTATAGAATCTGGCTGGAAAGTTCATTATTATTGAGAGTTTCGGTTAATATCGTGGTGAGCTATCTTTCTTGCATAAAAAAGGGTGATTGATTTATTGGCTTGCTATAGCCATTTCAATACTATAGAATCTGGCTGGAAAGTTCATTATTATTGAGAGTTTCGGTTAATATCGTGGTGAGGTATCTTTCTTGCATAAAAAAG
>NW_016910449.1:0-1433 GCF_001483705.2 Eufriesea mexicana
ATTCAAATATCTCTAGACATATACGTACCATACATTAATCATTCTGAAATTGCTGTTGAATATAATTTATCAGTGAACTAATTAGTCCTACTGCTAAGGTATTGCGATAACGGCTGTGCTCAGTGCTGTTTCGTAAATTGTTTATTCCTCGGGCGGCAATGGGTCAGTTCTTTGTCAGTCTAGAACTGCAATGGGATATAAACCATCTCGGAACAGACCAGTCCATTAGCTACTCAGCTGTATAGGTGAATGTACCAACTACCGAACTGTGAATTGCAAATATCTCTAGGAATAACTGATGTACACATAAATTCGTCTAAAACTGCAGTGTAATATAGTCACCAATGGGCAGATTAATCCAACGGCAACAGTTCTCTACATGTGGATATACGGACTACCGTACTGGGACTTATAATTATCTCCAGTAGCAACTCATGCGTACTTTAATTATTCTTCAGTTACTGTGGAATTTGTGTCATCAGTAAACAAATTAATCAAACTGCTACATAACCATAACGATTTATGTACTCAGTGCCGTATTGTCACTTGTTAGTGTCTCGAATCATGACGGATATGTCTTTTGTCATACTAGAATTGCTATAGAACGTAAAACATCATTAAACAGATCAATCCAACGGCTACAATCTGCTAACGGATGTTCTAAGAACCGTACCAGCATTTGTAGATATCTCTTATCTTAACTAATGCACGCTTTGTTTATGATAGGGCTACTGACGGATACAAACTTTCATTGGAAGGACCAGTTCAATTCTACAGTGCTCCGTTGCTGTCCGAACTAAGTGCCGCCCTGCCAATTCTACATATCTGCAGCCTTAGCCGTACTAAGCATTGATTATTCTAGAGCTGCTGTTAAATTCATGTTACGTGTGAAGTTATTAATCCAGTGGCTGCTGTTGTGTGTTGGTGGCTGAAGTCAGTACAGTTATGTCAATTGCTAATATCGCGAGCTACAACAGATCAGTCTTTTGACATCCTATAATTGATGTAGCATCTGAATCATCATTGACATGGATATTCCAAAGGCACAATGCTCCGATTAATAACTGCACTAATTACCGTGCTTTGAATTGTATATATGTCTAGGCATAACCGTAATATACATTGATTACTCTGCAAATACTGCGGACCATCTATCATAAGTGAACAAATCTATCCAAAAGCTACAGTGTTCAATATGCGGACGCCTTAATTACCACACTTGGGGCTTTAAATATTTCTAGCCGTAACTTACGTAAGCATTGACTATTCTAGATCTCTCTAGCCACATCTGAAGTATATACTGGTTATTCCATAATCGCTGTGGAACTTAAATTTTTACTGAACAGAACAATCCACTGGCTACAGGATTATACAGGTAGATGTCCAACAACCATACTGTGTGATGTTAATATCTCTAGCCATATGTGATGCAC
>NW_016910450.1:0-699 GCF_001483705.2 Eufriesea mexicana
CTTGTATATTATATGGTCAGCCAACCTAGAATTAAATAGAGATATCATAACATACTGATATTGTTACTTCAATTTTCTATAGCTACAAAATATAATTCTTGGCATCTAATGATTCAACCTTGGTGATATTTCTTGACTCCAATATCTTTCTACTGTTGCACGTGTCTGCTTATTTCAACAAAATATAATCATCTACATATTTTAGAAAAACCCGAATCCAAAAGCCTAATTTTAAAGACAGAAGTCAAGAAAGTAAAATGTGCAGCACGGCCTGAGAGCCACTGACACTTCCGGCACTATTTATCGAAAACGCAAGCTTGAAACCGAAAAAAAATATCCAATTCCATTCAGGAAAATATCACTCAATGCGAATCAGTGGAAAAATCCGACTCAAGAAGCCTAATTCAAAAACTGGAAGCCAAAAATGTAAAATGCGCAGCACGATATGAGAGGCGTTGACGCTTTCGACACTGTTTCTCGAAAATGCAAGCTTGAAACCGAAAAAAAACATCCAATTCCATTAATGAAAAAATCACTCTATTCGAATTAGTGGAAAAATCCGACACAAGAAGCCTAATTCAAAAACTGGAAGCCAAAAAATAAATTGCGCAGCACGATCTGACAGCCACTGACACTTCCGGCACTGTTTCTCGAAAATGCGCACTTGAAACCGAAAAAAAATATCCTATCCCGTTAAGG